>NW_004524625.1:9079563-9080139 GCF_000260255.1 Octodon degus | reverse complement strand
GACTATTTTTAAAAAAATATATTCTAATTTTTAAATGTTTTTTCATCATATTCTGTAGGGACTTAAAGTTCAACATATCAATACTTGGTGAAAAATACTTGTTTTATGTTATGCCTAAGATGTTTGATATTCAGACAGATAGTGAAGTTAAGCTTAGCAGCTTAAGTTGTATGGTAATAACAATAAGCTTGTCTTCTGTAGGGTTAATAACCTAAGTTTGCAGACCAAAATTAGAGAAAAAGGAGGGCTGCAAGGAAAGCCAACATTTTGGCCCTAGCCTTCCAAGGTAAATGAAGACTCAGGACATATGAGAACTTGTATTGTAATGTCATGTAACTTGGTACTGTCCCAAATTTTCTGAACAAGGAGATTATTGGGCCAAAGAGGAAAGTGATGGATGATGTAGAGTGTGCCTAAGGAGGGTCACATGGAGAGAAAACATTCTCTCAGGCTTTCAGAGAGAGCACATTGGCCCAGCAATGGCCGTGACTCATCCACATGGCTGACATTGACAAAGGTTCTACAATCTGAGGTACAGGATCTCAGGATAAGTCCTGAGGGGATTTCACTGACCTT
>NW_004524625.1:9058745-9078468 GCF_000260255.1 Octodon degus | reverse complement strand
GGCTGAGACAGGAGAATTGCTATGAGTTCAAGGGTAGCTTTTACTGTATAGTGAAACCTTATCTCAAAAACATAAAAACCCAAAACCAAAAAAGCAAACCATAGGAGAGAGCAGAAAACTCTAGTTGGCTTTGAGTTTAGCAATGACTTTTTTTTTTTTCACGTTGTAAAAAAGATTTATTCAGGCAATATAGAGGGAGTCTCAGCATGAGTTTCATAGATTGTCATTAAATCTAAGCCCTTCATCCTGGTCTCCAAAGCCTTACAGGTGTGTGTAAGAGACTGACTAGTTAACTGAGTTTTTAAAAATCCAGTTTTGAATTAAGCTCCCTTATAAATACTCTGTTTGACACTCTTTCACTTTAAGCTTCTTTGTTGAGGTTCTCTGAAACTTAAGATGTTTAAACCAATTGTGTTTGGCAATCATTTATGGATTAATTGGTTTCTAGTGGCCTCATATTTCTAAATTGATCATATAGTCACTAATGTCCATGTTCATTCATATTTAACGAGCCTTTACGCTTTCTGTCATCTCCCTAGTTCTGTCACCTTCCACCTTTGGTACACCTTGCCACTCTCTGCCTCTACTTAGGTCTCCCCATATAAGTGGGAACATGTGGTTTTTGTCTTTTTGTTTTAAATCTGTTTCCCTTAGCACGATGTTCTCCAATTTCATCCATGTTGGTCCGGAGGAGAGAATTTTCTTCTTTTGGAAGTTTGTGTAGTGTTGTATTAGCAACGACATTGTAGTTATATGAAAAGCATAATCCACAAAAATGTAACTAATAAGGGCCAGCCAGATAGCTCAGTGGACTGATGCACCTGCTTGGGCAGAGCGCAGTGGCCCGGGTTTGATCCCCAACGTGCGGTGCCCGTCCTGCTTCCCGGGTGTGCTGAGGTGGCCATTGAGACTGGGTGTGATGGCGCGCACCTGTAATTCCAGCACTTGGGAGAGTGAATCAGGAGAATCACAAGTCTGATCTGTGTAGTGAGACCCTGTAGACTCTGAAGACCCTGTACTAAATACATTTAAAAAAAGTAGCTGATAAACTGGACTTTATTAAAATCAAGGTAACTTTATTAAGATCAAGGTGTCAGGAGTCAGGATATAGATGTGTGTTGACGTGATCACCTCGCAGCTAGCTTAGACTCAGCAGCTCTAAATTGACAGCGATCTCTGAATAAATGAGGACAGTGTTTTGGGGTGGTACTTTGAGCTCTGCCGGGAAGTTGCACCTGACTGCTCTGTCTCCCCCTCCTGCAGGGGCTGCAGAATGGCTGGGTTAGCGCTCCTAAGAGGCAGGTGCCCTCAACTCCTGAAGCAGCTCTATGGGCTTCTTCTCCATGGCTAACAAGAGCAGGCAGAGGACTTGGCTGATGAAGGGGACATCTAGAGGGCGAGGAGCTTTCTTGGGCAAGCAGGAAGCATTGTCACTGTGGCCAGCTAGAGGCTGTCAGATGCTTGCCACTGACCCTTCCTCCTGCACAGTCATCTCAGCGGCCCATCTGAGGAGAACCCTCACTTAAGACGTTCTGAGGACTGAAGGCTGAGGCCCACTTATGTCTTGTGCGGGACTGGCTCGGATCTTTTGAAAGTTTAGTATATGACAAGTCAGCAACAAAATTTTAAGGCCACTGTCTCAGCAGGGCAAGAGCAACACGGCTGACTGAGCCGGCAGCCGGCAGCTGGACGGAAGCGGGTGTTTGCAGCAGTATGGAAATGCAGGGCGCTCTTGGGAGAGCTGGCAGATGTGCTTTTCTTTTTCCTTTTAAACAGAAAAAAACCCAATAAAAACAATGATACAGATTTCAAAACAAGATAATAGGAAATTAATAATGGTTAATATATTACATGTTGTTATCTTCAAAGTAGTTGCTCAGATCACAAGACACAGGCCTGTAAAGTTGATCAAAATTGTAAGAACAAACCATTCCCTTCAACAAACTAAAAAAAACTAGTAGTATTACTATCTTAGCTCGTGTGTGTGTGCGCGTGTGTGCGTGTGTGCTTGTGTGTGTGTGTGCGTGTGTGTTTTCTTTTGCCTTCCTTCTTTTCTCCTTTCCCCTCCGGCAGATGCTCCTTAGCAAAGAACCTTAGGGTGTTAGTTCTGAGCTCTTCAGGCAGCAGATGTCTTTATACAATTCCTTTTTACAAACTCCTTACAAGGCTAAAGTAGCTGATGCACTTTCCCCAGCAGTTCTTTGGCCTTCCTCCTATACCACACATTCCTGAAGGAACCCAAAAGAAATGTTTGAAAGAGGAAAACAGGAACGAGCCTTATTGTTCTGTAAAGTTTGGAAGGAGCCCACGGATGGTTGGGACGCCACTATGCCTCTGGAGTTGGCTGGTGCAGTTCTCTCCTTGTGGCACCCTGCAGTTGTTTGGGTTCTTCCCTGCTAGGCAGGAATTTACAATTGAAACTTACCTTTCTCAACAATCATTTGATTGAGGTCCTTATCAGTTTTTTTCTTTTAGGAAATTCTATAGTTTCGCCTTATGGTCTCCACCTGAACTACCAGCCAGATGAAAGGGGAGTCAGAAAAAGCGAGTTGCTGTAGGACGCATTCACTTTAAAATGTCCATCCCTAAGTTACCCCTCCATACTCAGTTTTCAAAAGGGATGCTCATGACATGGATACATTTTTCTTTATAAGAGCTTAAAAGACATGCAATTCACATGTAATAACATGTTATTTTAAAGTACCCTAGGGGCTGGTGAGATGGCTCAGTGGTCTAAAGCACCTACTTAGAACAAGCCTAGCAAAGCACAGGGACCATGGTTCAATCCCCAGCACCACATGCCAGCCAGCCCTGCCCCCTGGTGGGCTGAGCTGGCCACACACACATACATATAAATAAATAAAAATTAAAAAAAATATTATTAAAAAAAAATAAAGTACACTACTTTTCCAGTCTGTATCAGATTTGATTATTTTGGATATCTCTTATCAATGGAATTGGATAGTACATGGCCTTTCAAGTCTGGGTTCGTTCAGTTAGCACAGCACAGTCAAAGGTCACCAGTGTTGTAGAACTAAATTGCTTTTAATGAGAAATAATGTCCCATTAGTGGATTTATTGCATATTAATTATATATTGGTGGGCATGGGGTCATTTCAAGTTATGAGTTACTATGAGAAATGTTGCTAGGAACATTGATGTACACAGGTTTGTAGGACATAGTTACGGCTCTCTTGGGTGTGTCATAGGTGTGGAATTGCTAGGTTATGTGATAACTATGTAACATTTTGAGGAACTGCCGAGTGCTGTCTAAGGTAGTTGCACCATTTTTACTTCCCCACCAGCGATGTATAATGCATTTCTCACATTCTTGTGAGCACTTGTCACTGTTTTTTATTTTAGGTACTTCTAAGATTTCAATGCAGCTCCCACTCAAAATTTATGTTGGAACTGAATTTCTACTGTGATGATCTCGAGAGCCGCAGCTAAGTAAAAGTGACTAGGCCACAGGGGCTCTGTCCTTAGGAATGGGTTAATCCATTGTCATCGAACATGTTAGCTCTCAGGCCAGGAGGATCCTTACAGAGGGAGATTTGGGCTCCTTCCCTACCCATCTCTCACATTTCACTGATCTTCCACTTCTTACATAGGATGATGTAACACAAAGGCCTTCTGCAGACACAGGTGTCATGCTGCTGGACTTCGCAACCTCAGAAATCATAAACGAAACTAGTTTATAAGTTATCCAGTCTATGGTACTCTGATAGAGCAGAGGAAAGGTGGACTAAAATATATGCATGCCGTGCTGTGTTCACTGCAGCGCTCTTCACACCAGTCAGGAAATGGAAGGGAATAAGCGTCCATCCGCCAGTGAGTAGACACAGAATGTGGTGTGCCACCCCAGCGGACACTGCCAACTGCAGTGCACAGGAACTCCTCTTACCGAGATCGGATATCTCTGTCACCAGGCGTGATGGCTTATGGCTGTAAGCTCAGCACTCAGGTGGCTAAGGCAGGAGGGTCATGACAAGTACAAAGTCAGCTGGGGCTACATAGTGAGTTCAAGATTAGCCTGAACTACATTGTGAGACCTGTCTTAAAGAAGAAAGAAAGAAAGAAAGAAAGAAAGAAAGAAAGAAAGAAAGAAAGAAAAAGAAAAACGTGATGTCATTGAAATTGAGAAGACAATAGCAGTTCACAGAAGCTGTGGAGCTAAGTGGGAAAGGAGAAATGGAACAAGGTTGATCAGTGGGCACTCAGGTATGATTAGGTAGGAATAAGAATTCCTGGGGTGCTATGGAACAGTGGAATCACTGTGGAAAAGAGATCCCAGCTCGTGCGAGGCTGTAAACAGGCGGATCACTAGGAGTCTGATCTAGTAGTGAGATCCTGAACACCCTGTAGACCCTTCCCTAAAATACAGAAAAAAAAGAAAGAAAAGAAAAAGAAAGTGTTTGCCTGTGCCTTCAAGCATTTTCCCTGTTTCCTTCTAGCTGGTCTGATGTTTCAGGTCTTCTCTTTAGGTCTTTGATCGAATTTGAATTAATTCTTGTACAATGTGAGAAGTACAGTTCTACTTTCTTTTTCAAAACAGTTTATTTTAAAGAGTAAAAACAATAACAAATATAAAAAACAAAGGTAGAAACAGAGTGACATGCAACAATACATACGGTACAGAATTTGAAAACAAGAATAGAAAATTAACAAGTTGTTGTATTATTTTTATCAATAAATCTGTCACACAGATTAACAGAGTTAGGTTGGCAAGATTGTTCAAATAATTAAACGTTAGCGCTTGCTTCCATACTATTTTCAGTATATGTGGACATCCAGTTTTTTTGCTGAAACAGCCTTCTTCACTGTATGTTTCTGGTGATCAGCTGGTTGTGGTTCTGCGGGTTTGCTGATGTGTCTTCTTTTCTGTTTATTGCCGTTGCGTCTATTTTCTAGGCCACTGCTTTGTTGCTTTTGTCAGTATGGGTTTGTAGTGTAATTTGAGATCAGGCATTGGGATACTTCCAGCTTTGCTGCTTTGGCTGAGGATCGCTTTGGCAATTCTGGCTCTTTTGTATTTCTAAGCAAAACTTTAGGATTGCTTTTTTAATTTTGTGAAGATTGTCATTGGTATTTTCAACCCTAGTAAACTTGACATATTCATTGAGCCATCTTTAATATTTCTTCTAAAAAACTGGCAATGTTTGTGTTAATGGTAAAAATTTCTATAAGAGGGCCGGCCACATAGCTCAGCAGATTAAAGCACCTGCAAACAGACGCAGGGCCCGGGGGTTCAATCCCTGGACCTGCCATGCTGGTCCTATCCCTGGGACATACTGAGATGGCAGTTGAGACTGGGTGTGGTGTTGCCTGCCTGTAATCCCATACTTGGGAGGCTGGAAGCAGGAGAATCACTACAAGTCCGATCTAGTAGTTAGACCCTGAACACCCTGTAGACCCTTCCCTAAAATACACCAAAAAATTCTATACAGAATCTACTTCCCCAGTCTAATCCCATTAAAAATTTTTTTTCTATTATATTACATAGTAACTTAAAATCCATTAATGCTGTGAACACTTGCTTTACCATCAGTTCTGGCTAGATAAAGCACTCCAGGTTTTACTATGAATTGTTTCTACAAAACTGCTATTGCTTTTAGGTTTTTTATTTTTTTGAATGACACATCTCCCACAAAGTTCTGTACTATGCATTAAGAAAAGTCAGCAGGCTCCTCCATAATTATGAGATTGCTGAGGGAGCACTTGGACTTCTCCATGAGCCCATGAATGTAAGATGTGAATGCACCATCAGCGTTGTGAGCAGCAGCCCAGCGAGGCCTGGAGCCTGAGTCTGTCCAGAATGACACCCGCTTTGGGATCACGTTACAGATAAATGAGCACTGAAACATCAACCAAAGAGCCACAGTGTATGCTACTTTTAACTTTTTGTAAACCGTGCTGGCTGGATAACTTCAGCTCTAGCAAAAGGCTAATATATTTCAATGTTTTAAAAACATAAGTATTAATTTTGCAGAGGTAACCTAAGAAACTACCATTATGTTTGGTACTAAGTGATATGCCTTTCTTTTTTTAAAAAATAATTTTATTGAGAAGCGAATAGCAATGAGACAGTTTGAAAACTGAATATTAGCTTAGCTTCAACAATTAATACGTTGCGTATTGTTGTCTTAGTGGTTATTCATTGTACAAGATGCGGACATGATATCCTGTCCACAGACACTATTAGAAAAAAGTCTCTCTATTCATTGAATTAAGAGAATGCAGCTATATCTAGCCTAACTATTCTGAATATACAGATACAAAATGGTTGTTCATTTGTACCCCTCTTTTTGTTTAGTTTTGTCAGAGAAGGGTATTCCATTATCATTTAAGTATTTTAGGTGCGTGAATTCAGCAAAATAATCCAATATAGTCCAGTGCTCCATAATACTAGTGGGTTTTCTGTAAGACTGGCAATGTCAGAAGTTGTTTACTTGAGCCTTTTACAGCTCAGCATATTAATATGGCTTTACTTTTTATACTTCATGTTTATACGTTTCTGCTGGATGGTTAAGACCAAGATAAAGCAAGACCTATATAACAAGAAATGAAACTTTTGTATCTGACAAGGTCAGTCAAATCCCCTCAGGATTTATCCTGAGACCCTGTACCTCACTTTGTAGAACCTTTGTCAGTGTCAGCCATATGGATGAGTCACAGCCATTGCTTGGCCAATTTGCTCTCTCTGTGAAAGCCTGAGAGAATGTTTTCTCTCCATGTGACTCTCCTTAGACACACTCTACATCATCGATCACTTTCCTCTGTGGTCCCATAATCTCCTTGATCAAAAAATTTGGGACACAGCTGAGTTATATGATGTTACAGTACAGGTTCTCTTATGTCCTGAGTCTTCACTGACCTTGAAAGGCTAGGGCCAAAATATTGGCTTTCCTTGCAGCCCTTATTTTTCTCTAATTTTTGGTCTGCAAACTTAGGTTATTATCCCTCCAGAAAAGAAGCTTATTATTACCCTACAACATAGGCAGTTGAGCTTAACCGCACTATATGTCTGAATATAAAGTCCCTGCAGAATATGAAGAAAAAAATTTTAAAAAACAAAAAATATTTAAAAAATCGGAATAAACAGTTATACATTTTACAAAGAAATTTAAAAATCTAACCATATACAGCATTGTAGAAGGACAGTCTTGTGACATTTTATTTTTCTTGTCTCTTGTTTTCATTTATTACACTTTTTTAAACAAACACTTACTTGAGAGACAGTATGGCAGTAATTGGTATGTCATGACAAGCAGTATGTATTTAGAACAACAGAATGACAGGCATTCGAAGTGTGATCCTACCAATACACATTGCTATCTTCAGTGAAGCTGCTTAGTTCACAGGTATCAGCATATATAGTCAGTCAGGGTGAGAATCCTACCAATTAACTGCTAGTTTAAAAAACCTACTGAAGATTCTCAGGATCATTGCCTTACCCATCTTGTGCATATGACTGTATGGCTTTGCCCCATCATGTTTCCTAGCTTTTCACTTTGCCTTCTTTCGTTGTCTAATCCTCAAGTTCTCACTTTCCTTTTGATTGTGTTATACCTTTTTATTTTTATCTCTTCTTTTGAGTTCTTATTCTAGGAAGACTATATGATATTTACACATGTAGAACTGGTTTATTTCACTTAGAGTATATCTTCAAGTGGCATCCACTTAAATATAAAAACTTCAAGTTTATCATTCTTTGAGGCTGAGTAATATTCCATTGCATAAAAATACCACATCTATTTCATCCATTCTCCCGGTGATGGGCATCTTGGTTTTTTCCAAGATTTGATTATCACAAATTATGCTGCTATAAACATAGGCACGCATATATCACTATGATACGATGTTTTCAGATCCTCTGGGAAAATTCCCACTAGAGGAATAGCTGGTTTAAATGGATTTCCTGTCCAACTTTTCTAAGGAGTCTCCATGTTGATTTCCATAACAGTTGCACCAGTCTGCATTCCCACCAGCAGTGGAGAAGGGTTCCTTTTTCCCCACAGCCTCTCCAACATTTGTTGTTGGGTGATTTCTTTATGATAGCCATTCTTTCTGGGCTGAGATGGTATCTCAGTGTTGTTTTAATTTACATTTCATGGATGACTAGTGATGTGGAACATTTTTTCATATATTTATTCACTTCTTTAATTTCATCCTCTGAGAAGTATGTGTTCATCTTGGATGCCCATTTCTGGACTGGGTCTTTAAATTTAGGGACCTTAGAGTTTTTTAGTTCTTTATAAATTCTAGAGAGCAGACTTTTGTCTGAGTACTTATTTGTCATGATTTTTTCCAAATTTGTGGGTTGTCTTTCCACTTTGTTGGTAATTTCTTTTGATGTGCAAAAACTTCTCAATAAGAGCAGGTCCCAGTTGTTAATTTTTTCAAGTATTTCCCATGCAATTTGATTTTTTGTTCATGAACTCTTTGCCTATCCCTATGTCTTCAAGAGTTCCTCCTACTTTCTCTTCCAGGAGATTTAGTGTTTCTGTTTCAATTTTAGATCTTTAATGCATTTTGACTTTAGCTTAATGCATGGTTATAGACCTGGGTCAAGTTTTAGTTTTCAGCATGTAGAGGGCCAGTTTTTCCAGCACTATTTGTTAAAGAGGCTATCTTTCTTTTAGTGAGTATGTTTGGCCCCTTTGTTAAAAATAAGGTGGCTGAGTGTGTTCCTAGGGGCTTCAGCATCTTCTAATCTATTCCATTGATCCTCAGGTCTATTTTGTTGCCAGTACCATGCTGATTCTATCACAGCAGCCTTGTAGTATAATTTCAAGTCAGGATTCTGATGCCTCCTGCCTTGTCTTTATTGCCCAGGATTGCCTTTGCTATCCTAAGTCTTTTTTTGGTTCCAAATAAATTTTAGGAATGATTTCTCTAGGTCTGTGAGGTATGTTGGTGATAGTTTGATAGGGATTGCATGAAATCTGTACAGCAATTTTGGGACTATGTCCAGCTTCACAATGTTGGTTCTTTCTATTCATGAGCATGGAATAGCTTTCCATTTTCTGAAATCCTCTACTATCTCTTTTTAAGAGTACTGTAATTTTCCTTGAAAAGATCTTTGACTTCTTTAGTTAGATTAATTCTAAGATATTTCATTTTCCTCAGTGCTATTGTAAAAGTTATTGTTTCTATAATTTCCCTCTCAGTGTGTTTGTTGTCTGTGTAGAGGAATGCTATTGACTTTTGGGTATTGACTTTATAACCTGCTAGGCTACTGAATTTGTGTATCAATTCTGGTAGCTTCTTGGTGGAATTTTTGGGTCTTCCAAGTAAAGAATCATGTCATCTGCAAGTAATGATAATTTGAATTCTTCTTTACCTATTCTTATTCCTTTTATTTCTCTCTCTTGTCTAATGGCTATAGCTAATGATTCCAGAGCTATATTGAATAGGAGTGGTGATATAGGACATCCTTGTCTTGCACCAGATCTAAGAGAAAAAGATTTCAGTTTTTCCCTATTTAGAATTATGTTAGCCATTGGGTTGTCATAGATGGCTTTTATCAGATTGAAGTATAGGCCATCTATTCCAGTTGTCTTTAGGACTTTGTACATGAATGAGTGTTGAACTTTGTCAGAAGCCTTTTCTGTGTCAATTGAGATGATCATGCAGTTTTTAGATTTGGCTCTATTGATATAGTGTATTACATTTATAGATTTGTGTATATTGAAGCATCCTTGCATCCCTGGGGTGAATCCTACTTGGTCATGGTGTATGATCTTCTTGATGATTTGCTGAATTCTATGTGCTCTGATTTTATTGAGGATTTTTGTATCTATGTTCCTGAGGGAGATTTTCCTGTAGTTCTCTTTCTTAGTTGTGTCTTTCCCTGGTTTTGGTATCAGACAATGATTTTTTTTTTTTTTTTTTGCGGAACCAGGGATTGAACTCAGGCCCTTGTGCTTGCCAGGGAAGTGCTTATTCCACTAAGCCATCTCCCTGGCCCCCTGGTTTTGGTATCAGCATAATACTTGCCTCCAGGAATGATTTTGGGAGGATTGCTTCCTTTTTTATTTCATTGAAGAGTTTGAGGAGTATAGGGATTATATCTTCCATAAAATTCTTGTAGAATTCAGCTGTGAATCCATTAGGACCTGGACTTTTCACTGTTGGTAGGTTTTTCTTTTTTATTACATTTCATATTTCATTGCCTGCTATTGGGTTATTGAGAGTTGTTATATCTTCTTTGGCAATTTGTACCTTTTTAGGAATCTGTCCATTTCTTCTGTGTCTTGTAGTCTGTGAGAGTAAAGATTTTCAAGGTAGCTATTAATAATCTGAATTTCCACTGGGTCTGTGGTAATTACACCCTTTTCCTTCCTTATTGCTTGTATTTCAATTGTTTTCTTTCCTCTTTTTGATGAGGTTAGCTAGGGGCTTATCCATTTTATTTAATCTTTCAAAGAACCAGATTTTTGATTCGTTAATTCTTTGAACTGTTTTCTTCAACACAATTGAATTAATTTCTGCTTTAATCTTTATGATTTCTTCCCATCTTTGGGCTCTGGGTTTGGTTTGCTTTTCCTTATCTAGATGTTGAAGGTGCAACATTAGGGTGTTTATTTGTTCCTGTTCTATTTTCCTAATATGTGAGTTAAGAGCTATAAATTTCCTTCTGAGAACTGCTTTCATTGCATCCCATAAATTCTGATAAGTTGTACTTGAATTTTCATTGAATTGTAAATATTGTTGAATTCCTTATTTAATTTCTTCTGTGACCCATTGGTTCCTAAGTAGGGTGTTGTTTGATTTCCATGTATTTAGGGTTTTTTTTTTTTGGTTTCTTTTGTTGTTTATTTCCAGTTTCATTGCACTGTGGTCAGATAATGTGCATGGGATAGTTTCTGTTTTCTTGCATATACTTAAGCATAACCTATGGAGTAGTATGTAGTCTATTTTAGAAAATGATCCATGTGCAGCTGAGAAAAATGTGTATTGAGCTGTGGTTGGGTGGAACACTCTGTAAATGTCCACTAAGTCCATCTGTTCCAAGCTCTGGTTCAGTTCTGCTACTTTTTTGCTAAGTTTTTGTCTGCTTGACCTATCTTTTTGGGATAAGGGGGTGTTAAGGTCTCCTGTTAAAATTGTGGTATTGGATATTGTATTTTCACGTCCATTAAGCTTTGTCTTATATAGTTGTGTGCTCCTGTGTTTGGTGCGTACATATTTATGACTGTTACCTCTTCCTCTTGAATTTTTCCCCTAACCAGTATATAGTGGCCTTCTTTATTTCATCTGATCATTCTTGGTTTGAAGTTGAGACTGTCTGAAGTTGCTACCTCTGCTTTTTTCTGAGGTGATGGGGTATGTAGTATTGTTTTCCATCCTTTGACTTTCAGCCTATGAATTTCTTTATGAATTAAGTGTGTTTCTTGTATACAGCATATTGTTGGATTGTGTTTCCTAATCCACTGTGCCAGTATATTTATTTTAATTGGTGAATTGAGTCAATTTACATTGATGGTTATATTGAGATGTATTGACTTATGAGTGACATGTTATTTACCTGCTGTTGTGTACTCTATTTCTCCTGGGTGTAGTTGTTTGCCATATTTAGTACATTCCTTTTATTCTCATTTGTGGAGTTCTGATAATTTTTCTCCCTGACTAGAACTTCTTTTAGTAGTCTGTGTATGGTTGGCTTTGTCATCATGAAATTCTTTAGTTGTTCTTTGTCATGGAAGTATTTCACTTCTCCATCAAACTTGAAAGAGAATTTTGCAAGGTATAGTTGCCTGGGCTGGAATTTGTTTTCATAGAAGACTTGAAGTACTCTGCTTCATGCTCTTCTTGCCTTCATGGTTTGTAAAGAAAGTCTGCTGTTATTCTGATGGATTTTCCTTTAAATGTGATCTGCTTCTTTTCTCTAGGAGCTTTCAGTATATTGTTCTTGTGCTGGATTTCTGAGATCTTGACTATTATATATCTCAGTGTGTTTTTAATTGGGTTGAAGTTATTTGGGGATCTGTATGCTTCAGTTACCTGAATGTCCGATTTTTTCCTCATATTTGCGAAGTTTTCTGCTATTACTTCTGCCCATATTTCTTTAATATCATTTGTATTGACTCCTTCTTTATCCTTGATGCCTATTAGTCTCTAATTGTTCATCTTTGCATCGTCTTGTAAGTGATAAATTATTTTTTCCTGCATCCTAGTTGTTTGTAAGAGGTCTTTTCTTACGTTTTCACTAGCTGTGACAGCTTCTTCAATATCTGAAACTCTGTCTTCACTTTACTCAAATGGTCTTGCAGGCTTATGATTGAGCTTTTAAGTTCCTCTATATCTCTTTGACTCTGCTTCATGAGATCTATTTCTTTCATGTGATCTATTTCTTTCATGTATTGCTCATTCTAGGAATCCATCATTTTTTTAATCACCTCTTTTTTTTTTATCAATGTCTTCTTGAGAAGCAGTTATTAGTTCTTTTACTGCAGAGATTATTTCTGATCTGATTTCCTCTATATATTTCTGCATTTGATTCTTCAGATGCTATTAGTTCAGAGATTTCTTTTTTTATTTCACAGGTTATTTCTGATCTGTGTTCTTCTATACCTTTCTGTAGTTGTTTCTTTCCTTCAGACACTGTTGATTCAGAGATTTCAGCTGTGTGATTCCCAATTTCTTCTGTGCTAGTGTCCTCTGCACTTGTTCTAGGTGAGCTTTGGGCCTGAGATTGAATTTTGCTCCTTCTCTTTGTCATTTTGTATAGCACTGTCCTCTGACCTTTGTTGTAGAGCTTTGGTGCAGTTATAACCTCAGCACCCACTGAATTTCAGGGGCAGATCTACTAAGTTTGAGTCCATGCAATTGGGCCTGGCTTGGGTCTGGCTTCTGGGCTCAGCTCCTTCCTGCTGCAGCTCTTGGAAGTGAACCTTTTGTCCCCCTCTGGCAACATGTTCTGCTCCTAGATTATTTGGTTGGTTCTGGCCCCTAGTCTCTCTGCAGGGACTTCAGCTGCAGAGTTTCACCCCAGGCCTGTAAGCCCATCCCTGGGCTGAGTCTGGAGGGGTCCAGGGAGTGCAGGGGAGCAAGGAAGCTCTCCCACACACTTTAAGGCCTGGGCTTGGGCTGGGTTTAGAGGAGTCCAAAGAGTGAGTGAGGTGGAATTTCTCACTCACTGGCTTGGGCTGGTTCCGGGGGGTGGAGGGGTCCTGAGAGCACGGTGGGAGATCTCACTCATGTGGCCTGCCTGGTCTTGGTCCCTACCTTTCAATAAAGTTTTTGAAATAAAAAAAGCCATTTAAATATCATTTATTTTATTGATTGTGGACATGGGAACTTCCCACCTTCCAATGTCTTCTTCAGTGTTTTGAAATTCACATCATAGATGTCTTGCAGCACCTTTGCTGGATGGCTCCTGTTGAGGCTTCGGGTTTTTCAAGGGGATGATACCATATGAGACACATTTTGGAAGATTATTTTAGAGTGAATCACCCAAAGAAACATATGCTCAGAGTGCAGGAAATCTGAAGACACACTGAAGACCAAAGACTCCAGCTTAGGGCCTGGATCCCATGACAATGTCTTGAATGAGTCCAGCTGAAGACCTAGAGCTCCTAACAGTGTTACCCACAAATCCCACTAGGGGCTTAGGGCCAGTGACAGTGCCTCTTGCAGGTCTATTTCTTGACTCTACACTGGGAAGGCCTAGAGGTGAGTGGTGGAATCTAGAAAGTCTGTGCCAGTGGGTTGAAGGATCTGTCCTAGTAGGCTGAGGGATCTGCACTAGAGCCAGGGAGGGACACTCAAGGTAAGAAGCAGAGGTCCCCTGGAAAGTGCCACAGCTATCCTCAGTGACAGTGAGGTCTCAAGCTCCTACAGTGATGCTGAAAGCTGAGTTCCCATCAGGAAAGCCAACATGACAAGCTTCCCCAAGAGGCTGAGCTGTGTACCATCTTCCCCTCCAGAGCCAGGAAGCTATGCTCAAGGTGAGGACCAGAGCTCCCCAAAGTGAACCATAGCCATCCTCAGTGACAACGAGATCCCAAGCTCCTCTTCCAATGAGCATAAGCAAGCTAAACAGAAAAGCCAGGCTGACAAGGTCCCCCAGCAGAACAGCCCAGAAGAATCAGCAGCTTCCAACAGCTCCACCAGCTTCTCCAAGCAGCTTCTCTAACAGCCTCCCCATAGCTTCTGTAGCTCTGCCTCTCATCCTGCAAGCAACTGTCCTCAGGTGGCCTCCCACACCCAGCACCACGCTGATTCAGTTCAGCTGGGTGTAATAGGTTGACCACCAGTTGGCAATCTACCACAGATCCCTAGCTATTTTATTATTCTTTTGCATCTGTTGTAAATAGAATTGTTTCCATATTTATCTCTTAGCTAGATAATTATTAGCATACGGTATATTAATTTTTTAAATGTTGATTTTATAACCCACTACTTTGCTAAATTTGTGTATAAGTGCTAAGCATTTTGGTGCAATCTTTATGGTCTTCTAAATACTAGATTATATCTACAGACAAGGATCATTGGACTTCTCTCTTTCTATTTGTGTTTCAGTTACTTTTCATTCTGCTGGAACGAAATACCTGACACTCAAAATGAAGGAAGGAAAGTTTTATTTAGCTCACAATGGAGGTTTCCACCCAAGCTCTGCTGGCTCAAGGCAGAGTAACCCATGTCAGAAGGCAGAGAGCAAAGCACAAAGGGAGTAGCAGTGGCTGCGAAGGTCAAGCTCCTCTGAGGAAATGGCTGCAGAGTCCTTCCTCAACCACTTCATACATCCTTTATTTTTTTTTCATACATCCTTTATATACCCTTTAAGCACTGAATCACTCTGAGCTGATCCAGCCAAGCTTCCGACCCCTCAAGTTGACACAATGCATCAACCACCACAATTTGTACCTTTTTTCTTTTGCTTAATTGCTCTAGTTAAAATTTCAAAACTATATTGAATAGAAGTGGAGAAAGTAGATGTCCTTGCTATGCTTAGAAGAAATACTTTGGTTTTTAAAAATATTCATAATATTATTCATAATGCTATGCATTTAATGACTTAAGGCCTTTCAATATTGAGAAATGTCCCTCAATAGTTTTCTTCAGGGCTTTCATCATGAAGGAATGTTGACTTTTGTTGAGGGTTTTTCTGCATCAATGAGATGATCATATATGCTATAACATATGGTTTGACTGTGGTTGAATCAGTGTAGGTATGAAAAGCCTTTTATTTTCCATCTTAAAAGACTAAATATCAGTTGAGCAGACAACAATTGTTTCTGTAGGGTTGAGTCATAACTGCAAGAGTGCATTTGCTGATGCCATGTACAATATCTGGCCTAGTCCCATACTCAGCTTCCAGATATCATGCCATAAGCTGGTGCACAGAAGCCACACAGGACAGCATGGTCATTCTGAACTCTGGCGATTTTCAGTGGGAGGTGAGAAAAGCACTGTGTATTGCTCTAAGGCAAACAAAGCCTCTAAGAACCATCAGGGATGGTACTGGGCAATGTCTTTCCCAGAAACTATCAGCAGTTTAAAAGAAGCCCAGAATCTCATGGTGTGAGGACTCCATGGTTTATACGTGTCAATTGTGAATCATTAGTAGTAGGTGGACAAAAGATATGACAATGTTATTTAGCAGGTCACCATAGTTCCTATTAAACATAAAGATATACATAGATTTATTTTTCAGCAGTAGAGTATTTTCAAGGTGACACTGAATTGCCTGATGTCAAACTTAAAAATTAAATCAGTTGCTTAAAATGAAAAGAAAGAAGAAATTAGTTTCTATTAAAGTTTTGCCTTTTTCTTCAGTACCAGGGACTGAACTCGGGACCTTGCACCGCAGGACCTTGAACTTGTCAGACAGGCACTTGTGCCGCTGAGCTATCTCCCTGGCTCTGCCTTTTCTATACAACTTTGCAAGTGGAAGTTTGTATTGCGGTTCCAGCGGCCCTGAATAATGAGTTAGAAATGGGCCTTTACCTTTTTCACACTGCTTTCTGTGTTCCTTTTTAATTTCTTCCTGATCAATGGCTGTCATTTTTGATAGCTGAGAAATACTTAAAGATGAAAATCAAAAAGACCTCAACAACCATAGCAAAATCCTTAACAACACTAGTGCAATTTGAAAAATAGAAGATAGAGGTCTGTGTTAAGAATTCCCAGCTCATTCTCACACCTTAAGAGAGAAAATCCAAGGGGACAGTACGGTTACTTTATCTGTAAGCCAAAGGACGTGGCTTTTGCTTCCTGCATACGGGAATTCCTGGAAACTGTGACACGTCAGCATTTGTTGGTGGAACCTCTGTCTCACCATGCTGGTTAGTTATATAGCTCAGGAACCGAAGAGAACATTCTTTGGCGTACTTATGCATACTTTTCAAAAATCTCAAATTTAAAAGAGAGGCTCCTCAGTCCAACTTCAGAGCAAATACTCAAGTCAAAATAGTCCTGAGCAGTAGTGGGAGAAGAAGCAACTGGATTTCCTATGGCGGAGTGAAAAAAAAAAGGGGGGGAAAACCCAGGAAAGAAGAGCTCTTGGTCCTTTGGAAGTTCTGAGTATGAATGAGAGAGCTTGGTTTTAAACAACTACCTATTTTATTTACTTTCATAAACCTTCCCTTTGGCATATTACAGGCTCCTCTCCTATTTGCTTCTAAACTCAGGTCGTTTGTCTGTACCCTCCACGAGCCTAGGGCTCACTTTGGGGTGACTCTGCTGAACAAAGGGTGCACACCATCTGAAGCCTGCTTTCCGAGCCTTTATGTCTCACTGCTGATCACAAGGAAGCTTCCTGGACATTTTAGACTTTTCAAAAAAACCCCTACAATTCAGTAAAAATGAAGATTTTCCTTTTAGGTCACCATTTCTTCTGGCAGACTGCGCCCGAAGTGCACTTTATTTCCCTTTAATTTAACAGCTCCAGCAGCTTTTCCAGTTAAATCGACTGTTCATTATTGAGCCCCGGTTCTGAAGGGGCTGTGCAGTGCAGCTTAATGAGTCCTTGGCACAAAGCTCCCTTTCAGGGCTGGGAAAGAATAGGGGCTGCTCAGGCCCTGTAGGGCTGTATGTCAAAGCCAGCCCATAATGCCTGTCAGCCAAGGGCAGAAATTCCCACTGATATAAGAATGTGCAAGAAATCAACTTTCCCCACCGGCAAGCAGATTAAG
Source organism: Octodon degus (assembly GCF_000260255.1). Lineage (NCBI taxonomy): Eukaryota > Metazoa > Chordata > Mammalia > Rodentia > Octodontidae > Octodon > Octodon degus. Next base: position 9,061,327 of record NW_004524625.1, on the reverse strand, counting down.
ACACGACCAGGAAATGAGACTGTAGGTTTAGAACAGTGACACCTGTTTGATCAGAGAGATTTTCCCATCCCTGATCACTGTGTAGCGGGAGTGGGGGCTGGGAGAAGCAGCGGCTCAGCCAAGGTCTGAAAGCCCCCAGGTCCTCAGAGAGGGGAAAGGACGACACTGGGAGGGGCGTCTGGGGCAGGCCCTGTGCTAAGCCTGTGCGCTTGTTTGCCTTTGATTCAAGAAGAAACTAAAACCCAGGTGCTTTCATTTCGATTCTAGTAGGTTACGCTGCTAATTGGCCACTGCCCAAGGGAGGGCGAAACATGGGCCTACCTGGCTCTGGGGTTGCTGTCTTTCCAGGCCTGTGCAGTGATGTGCTGCAAATTCGATTTGGTTCTTTGGAACTCTCCGAACTGCAGTCACTGGGACTATGTCACGAATTTTAATCGTGTGATGTGTTAGACAGCCCTGACAATAGGTAACTTGCACGTTTGGACCTAAGGAAACTTTGAGAAAGTTCCTTTCACTAAGTCGTGGCTGTGCTGAAGGTCAAAATAGGCCGAAGGGGTTTCCACAGAAAGGAGTCCTAGATGCCTTTGTGGCCTGCTAATCCTCTGCTCCCGAGCTTCAAGAGGGGAGCGTGAGTTGCTTTGCTTCTGGTTTCATGGAGCAGATAAAGCCTATTGAAATGTAATTTTCAGAAAGGTGAAGGTAAAATTATGACTCTTAGGCAAATATGATATGAACCACATGTGAAAGTTCTTATTCGCTCGTCAATTGCTAACAGATTGACTAAAATCTTAGAACTGGTTGACAGAACATTTAGGAATCCTTAAACACACAGACACATATAAAATATGCATGTGCGCACACATATAATGTTAGGTAATTTTACTGAGCTATATAACAATTAGGCTATAAATCCTTGTAGTTATTTATTTCATGTACAGAAGTTATTGGTATTTCTGCTGAACAAAACTAATCAGGTAACAAGTAGCTTTACTAAATCAGAGGCCTTCAATCAATAGCAAATAGTGAGAAGAATTAAACTGATAAATTGAGTTTCTTCCAGGTAGTCTCTGGTTGTTCCTTTCCAGTACAACATTGAAAGACTGGGGAGTTTGTCTTTGTGCCTTGTTTCCTGCTTATTAGATAATTTTGCAGGCAGGCCTCATGCTTTATACAGACCTCTTCCCACTCAGAGGAAGAAAAGCACTCACAGTGACTCAGGAGCAGAGATAGAGCTGAAACTCCGTTCTGCTGCTGCTTCCAACAGTGTTTGTTATGCTTCCTGCTGTGGCGCCTCTGGCAGTGCTGATTCCCTAACTTCATGTTTCCATGAGAGACCAGAGAGTGCTTGTATTGTTCTGATTATAAAGAATGATGGGGAATACATTTGTTCAGGGAAGTTTTCAATTAAATTAAATTAAATATGGGATTAAGCATTATATGTGATTTGGCCCATATGACTAAGGAAGAAGTTGGAGAGTTAGCCGTGGAGTTTTGTTCCTGCTTATAGCACAGAGGGGATTTGGTTTCTTAGTTAGGGCTTCCTGGAAATAGACCCAGAGGTGGAAGTTGTGTGCCACAGGTAGATTGATGTGACTCTCAGGCGACAGATTTGTAGGGAAGCGAGGAAGTCAAGATTGGACAGCAGGAGGAGCTGACCGGCCACCGCTCACCCAGCTCTGGAGCTGAGGTGGCCTTTCAGATGCAACCCCAGCTGATGCAGAAAAGGCCTGGCTCTTGAGTCTTCACTTTGGCCATTCACTGGTCTCTAGTGTGCCTGGGAGGGAATGTTACCTGGGAAAGGTGATTCCTTCACTGGAGCTCAGTGCTGGAGGGGGCAGGCAGCCAGGAGCCCTGGCAGCTGGAGAAGAGGCGCATCAGCCTGCAGAGGGTCTTGGTAGGATGCCGCAGTATCCGTTAATCTGATTTCTCTACAAGGCTAACTGGAAGAAAAAGACTCAAATCAAGGATCTTCACTGCTGGACTCAGTCCGTGTGAGGAGCCATATGTGGAGGAGGCTTTCGGGTTCATCCAGGATCCGCAGAAAGAGCACGGAACTGAGAACTGATGTCTGCATGGGAGAGCGGGTTTCAAGGCCGCAGGTCTCCTTGGGTTTCATGGCAGGGTAGGGTGGCTACACTTCGTGTGCCAGGAACCATATTCATCTGAGTCTGTGTGTCCACGGTGGTTATTAGTCATGTTATATTTTATTCTTTCAAATGTCCTTTTTCTGAAGATTGAGTTTTATCACCATCCAAGATCTCCTCAGTCTTACAATATTCCTACGTTTTCTACAGCATGTTCCCGTCCCCCTGGACACAGGCTGGGACACGTAGCCTAGCATCCCCAGTGCATTCAGGATTTGAGAGGAGTGGCACAAGGGGCCTGGCCCTGCAACTTCTGCAACTTGGATTAGCAACAAAAGTTCTGGCGAGGCGGAGGCGAAAACATGACTGGCAAAGGTCCTAGAATGGGCACGTGGGAGGCCGAGTGTGAGGCAGGTACATGGAGAAAAAACCATGACGATCACCACCACCACCTCCACCACCACCACCACCACCACCACCACCACCACCACCACCATC
>NW_004524625.1:9047953-9048938 GCF_000260255.1 Octodon degus | reverse complement strand
GTATTCAACTGTTTTAAGAAAGGCATAAACATTGTTAACTGTTACATGCAAGAGAGGAGAGGCCCTGGCTAATGGGATGGGGGCAATAGATAGATGAATGTCTCTGAATTGCTGCTTAATAAAATCAGTTATGCTGAGGTGGCACTGAATGATAGAGTCAGATACAGGAGGGTAAGAGAGAACGTAGCTAGACTGGTGGTTTAAACCCATGGTGCTGCTGCAGCGGGCTCTTTGTTATCAATGAACACTTGAAAAGGGTCGCCATCACTGACCTAGGCTAAAATTCAGGCTTGGAGGTTCTTTAAGGGAAAACCAGACCACTCTTAGATCCTAGCATCCCACAGTACACCCCAGGCCTGGCATATATGCCATTTTAGGAAAAGATGGGACTGAGTTAAAGGAAGGGTTTCACGGAGGTCTCTAGGAGGTCACCCCGGAGCTCAAAACCAGGAGATTACTTGGAGGGAGCAGAGTCCTCAAAGCAGGAGCCGGACAATCGTGTAGCCGGAGGGAGAAACTGCAGGGCTCCTGGAAACCAGGAAGGGATGTCAGTGTAGAGGGGCCATGTAGGGGCTCAGGGCTCATGCCGAGACAACTGCATGGGTTTCGTTTCTATTTCTGTTGTTATTTTGGTACTTGTACCCTTTGTATCCTTGCCTAGAACGCTGTGATCTGAGCGTTCTAAAGCTGTTCAAGAGACTGAAATTAAGAATGGCGGATGAATTCAGGCTGTAACATGGATAGTGCTTGCTGCATTTACAAAAAATAAACATGAGAGAAAATAAAAATTTAAAAACATGAAAAATAATACAGACTTTCAAAACAAGAAGATAAGAAATCGACAATGGTTGTTATAGTGTGTATTGTTATCTTCAAAATAGTTGTTCAGATTACCAGGTAGGCATGCAAAATTGATCAAAACAATTGAAAGATTTACTGCTACTTTCTTTTTCTTTTAATTTTCTTATATTTTAATCTTGTCTTC
>NW_004524625.1:9046218-9047832 GCF_000260255.1 Octodon degus | reverse complement strand
TGGGGGATTGAACCGCAGTCCCTGTTCTTTGCTTAGCTTAGCTTGTTCTAAGTAGTGCTTTAGACCACTGAGCCATCTCACCAGCTCCTACTGCTACTTTCAATAAGCCAATAGAAATTAGTAGTACAATTATCGCTTTATTTTAATTGTTTTAATCTTTTATGTATTTATTTGGTACAAAGGGCTTGCCGTGCAGCTCAGACTTGTAGTGATCCTCCTGTCTCAGTCTCCTCAGCACCAGGATTGCAAGCATCTACTACCATGCCAGGTTTCAGTGGCTGGCACAGCATACCAGGGTTCCAGAGCCAGAGTGGCATGCTGTACCGGCGATTGAACCCAGGTCCTTGTACTTGCCAGGCAGGTGCTTAGACTGCTGAGCTGTCTCAACAACATAGTGCAATTACCTGAACTATTTTGTATGAATATATATTTTCACTTCTTCTTTCTTTCTTTTCTCCTTTCCTTCATCCCACTTGTTCTTTCCTTTTGAGCAGTTTCTTTTCCTTTTACAACATCTACTGTACCTTTTGGATTTTATTTACTTTTTCAGGTTCTTCTACTAGGGAGACAACACGATGTTTACACATGGGGGTCTGATTAATTTCACTTATGAGTATGGTCACTAGTTGCCTCCATTTACCTATAAAAGCCTAGAGTTTATCTTTATTCTGCTTTGTATTAAAATACCATCTATTTTTATTCATTGCTCAATTGATGGGCATTTGGGTTCTTTCCAAGATTTAGTGGTGATAAATTACACTGATGTAAACATGGGTGCACATATATTGCTATGCTATGATGTTTTTAATTTTTCTGGAAAAACATAAAGGAGAACAACTGGCTCCAGTGAGACTTACAATCCTAGATTCTTGAGGAAAGTCCACACTGATTTCCACAGTGCTGTACCAGTCCACACTCCCAGTGATGACGGAAAAGGGATCCTTTTCCCCCACAGGCCCACCAGCATTTATGCTGGGTTAACTTCTTGATGATAGTCCTTCTTTCTGGAGTGAGATGGAATTTCCGTGTTTTTTAAAATTTCCATTTCTCAAATGACTAATGATGTTGGACATTTTTTTCACATATTTATTTGCATTTGTATTTCTTCATCTTAGAAGTATGTATTCATCTCAAATGCCCATTTGTGGGTTGAGTTTTTACATTTTGGGGGCTTGATTTTTAAAAATTCTTTATATGTTCTAGATAAAAGTCCTTTGTGCAAGAGATAATTGGCAAATTTTTTTTCCCAGTTTGTAGTTTTTCTTTTTGCTCTGCTGGTGATTTCTTTTCTTTTTTAAAATGTATTTAGTACAGGGTCTACAGGGTCTCACTACACAGATCGGACTGTAGTTATCCTCCTGTTTTTAGCCTCCCACATGCTGGGATTATAGGTGGGTGCCACTACTCCCATCTCAATCGCCATGTCAGCATGCCCCGGGGGCAGGGCCGGCACAGCATGCAGGGGATCAACCCAGTTCCCTGTATCTGCGTAAGCAGGTGCTTTAATTGCCTGACCTATCTGGCCGGCCTAGTGATTTCTTTTTTTTTTAAAGTTTATTTTTTAAATTATTTATTTATTTATTTATTTGTGTGTGTGTGTGTGTGTGTGTGTGT
>NW_004524625.1:9044070-9046118 GCF_000260255.1 Octodon degus | reverse complement strand
ACCACCTCCACCACCTCCACCACCTCCACCACCAAATCGCTCTGCTACCTGGTGAAGTAGGAGTTTGAGACATAGGCATGCCTGGCCTGGCTGAAGGCATACTGACCTTGCTGGAATGGGATGTCAGCATTGTCTACTCATCCCAGAGAAGGGACCCAGGCGAGGGTGTGCCCTAGCTACTGGTAGAGCAGCTCCATTGGCTTCTAAGCTGGTGCTTCTGCGGCTGCACCAGCCCTTGTTGAATTTCTGTCCTCCCAAGAGAAAGGAGCAGGACCCACAGCCATGGCAGCAAAAGGAGGCAGCAGAGTGGCCTCAGCTGAAGGCGAAAGACTGCTCACAACTGTGCAATGACTGTTCAAGTAGCTGGCACGAAAACCACGGAACAGACAGCACGGGAATTATGTTCCCTGGGTAAGCAGAGCGTGGCGTCAGGACGCAGCCGAGTCCACTCCTGTGCCAGGAATGCGCCTGATAATAGAAAGTGCCGCCAAGAAGCAGGCGGTGTGCGCATGCCAGGGAACGCCGATGTGACATCAGTTCCGCTGCGCAGGGCTTCAGGTGTCTGTCATTTTCATAAGATCGAGTCTAAGCTCCTGCGCACAGGCTCCAAGGACTCTTTCTTGTTTTATGTTCCTCCGCTCCTTGCCTCGCACTCCACGATCTAGCCACATCGCACTACTGAAATGTTCCAATTCCACCCTATTTTGAAAAATGCTTTACTTTAATTTTTTTTTAAAGAGTATTTTTAGGCTGACAGTGTGATTGAGAGGAAGGTAGAGATATTTCTGGGTGGCTAGAGAGGGGTTTCAACTTACTAGCCTTTGGGATCTGCTGCAGGGATCTGTGGAATGTGTGTGTGTGTGGTGTGTGTAGCACACTGTTATGTGTGCAGTACCTCTAGGTGTGCTCGGGGTCTTGGAAGCGTGGCCTCAGGGTCCGTGCTCCGGCGCTCTCCTGGCAGCTATGCGCCCGCAGTTCTGCTCCACCCCCCCCGCCCCCCCCCTCCCGCTGCCACAGGCTCCTGCCGTGGGGCCTGCTGACTCCTCTTCAGTGCGGGTGTTGGGTACCAGGCCCAGCTCTGCGGAAGCTGGCTAATCCATACGCCACACCGCGGCACATACGCGGCCTCCTTGTGGTCCACGTTCCCCACCGCAGGCGCACACTCTGGCACTGGATGAATTCATGTTGAAGTTCGTAGTTGCCCCAGAGCCATAGTTCACACTGGGATTCGCTTTTTGCTTTGTACCATCTATAGGTTTGAAAAATGTACGTCATCTACGTATCACTGGAGTATAGTGCAGAGAATTTTCACACAGTTGCCCCCCCCCTTTTTTATCCTTCTTTGCCCTACACTGTTCTTTCTGTTATCCCCATAGTTTGACCTTTTTCTAGAAAGTCATATGGTTGGAGTCATGCAGAATATAAACGTAGCTTTGTAGGTTAGTTTCTTTTCACTTCATTATATGCACATAAGTTTCATTCATGTCTTTCCATAGCTCAATAACTCCTCTCTCTCTCTCTCTCTCTCTCTCTCTCTCTCTCTCTCTCTCTCGGTACTGGGGATTGAACTCAGGACCCCGCGCTTGCCAGGCAGGTGCTTAGTCTACTGAGCTATCTCCCTGGCCCTCAGCTCTTTTTACAGTTGATAATATTCCAGTCTGTAGGTGTCATAATTATCAATTCACCTAGGAAGGGATATATTGATTGTTTCACAGTTTGGGAAATTATGAAGAAAAGCTGCTGCTGTGCGCAGGCTTTGGTGTGGACATACATTTTTGATGGCTTTGCCTCGGTGTTCAGTTGCTGGGTTACATGGTAACATGTTTAGTTTTGTCAGAAACCTCCAGTGTTTTCCAAAGTGGCTGAACCATTTTCATTCAGTAGAATTACTGATGCTCCACAACCTTCCTGCATTTGTTGGTAGAGTTCTAGATTTTGACCATTCTGCAAGGCAGTAGTGGTGTCTTCTTCTTCACCTTCTTCTCCTCTTTCTCCTCTTCCTCCTCCTCTTCCTTCTCCTTCTCCTCCTCCTCTTCCTCCTCCTCCTC
>NW_004524625.1:9039188-9043903 GCF_000260255.1 Octodon degus | reverse complement strand
TCCTCCTCTTCCTCCTCCTCCTCTTCCTCCTCCTCCTCTTCCTCCTCCTCCTCTTCCTCTTCCTCCTCTTCCTCTTCCTCCTCCTTCTTGTCTTTTTGAGACAGGGTCTCACTATGCAGCTCAGGCTGGCCTTGAGCTCACGTTGAGTCCAGGCTGGTCCGAAACTCACAAGATTCTCCAACCTCAGCCCTCTGAGTGCTAGGAATTGTTTTATTTTGCATTTCTTTGATGACATATGGTGGTAAACGTCTTTCCACATGATTGTTTGCTATCTTACAGATCCTTTTCTGTGAGGTATCCATTCAATATTTCACTCAGGTTTTTAGTTGGATTGTTCATGTTCCTAAAGAAATTTTTTGTGTTTTGGGTAAGGTTTTTATCAAATGAATTTTTTGTGAATGTTTTCTGTAGCTTGTCTTCTCATACTTTCGACATTATCTTTCATGGAGCAACAGTTTTCAGTTTTAATGAAGCCTAGTTTATCAATTATTTCTTTCATGGAGTATGAGTCTGGAGTTGTATTTAGGTAATCTTTATACCCAAAATCACCTAACAATTTTCTTATGTTAACTTCTAGGAGTTTTATGGTGTTGAAGTTTGCACTAGGGCTATGATCCTAATTAACTTTTAATTATTTTTATAAAGCATGTAAAGTCTATATCCTTATTAATTTTTCTGCATATGGATATCTAGCTGTTTTAGTACCATTTGTTGAAAAGGCTATCCTTGCCCCATTGCACTGCTTTTGCTGTGGACCAGTTGATTTTTCCCGGGGTCTCCACCCTGTTTCATTGATCTGTGTGCCTGTGCATTACCAGCCCCACACACTGTCTTGATTACTGTATCTTTACCACATCTTAAGGTTGGATTATTTTTTCAAACTTTGTTCCTCTCCTTCAGTATTGTTTTGTGAGCCTATAAATTTAAACCTCCATGTCTTGGCTTATGAAGATGCTATTTCCTAGGACACCACTCCCCTACTTTTTTTTAATCCATCAAAATGCTTATTATCCTGTAAGACCCAGATTGAATGGCATCTTTATAAAATCTTCTCCAAAAATTTCCAAACACAGTGAATCACTCCCTTTTGACTGCTTCAGTGACGATTTTTTTTTTTTGTGTTGGTATAAAACACTGCTCTGGGAGTGGACATAAATCTGTGGCCTTTGTGTATGTCTAGTACTTGGTGCATCTAGGGTGTGCACATGGATGTGTAGGGTGGTGCCTAGGACAAAGGAGATTCCCAAAAGGTACTGGCAAGTGACAAAGAGAGATATTTACATGGATAAGTCCTACAGAGAGGACTGAGGCCTGAGACAGGATTTTGTTTGATGCTAAACACTATTGCTACCCACTCCTTGACCACTGACAAGATGCCTCAACTTTGTGAGTGTGTGGTTCTTCAGTGGCGATGATATGCTTGACCTGAAATGACTTTTGTGAGGATTAAAGAATAATACATGCAAATGCTCAGAACTGCTTCAAGTGCAGGGTGGAAACCTAATAAATGCTTTTTTTTTGGTACTGGTGACTGAACCAGGATCTTCACAATGAGCTACATCTACAGCTCCCTTTATACCTCGTTATTTTGAGGCAGTCCTGTTAATTTGCCCAGGATAGGCTTGAACACTTAATTTTTCTCCATCCTGCTTTCTGAATGAATGGTTGGGTGCATGAAAAAGTGCTTAAAAAAGGGGGGTGACGGTGAAATGTCAGGGAAGCATGAGAGAGCATGGCAGTGTGAACTGAACAGGCTTTTGGTAAGAAGTTAATGTTTAATGCTGGTTTTCATAGCAGGACAGGATTCTCCAAAAATGTAGGGGAATTAGTGATCTCCTCCTCCTCCAGCCTCATAGAACTGTAACCTAAAGCATACTCTACTGTCTTAAATGTTCTGCCCAGTAAAAACCAACTTAATAATAATGTGAAAGGACTGAAAAAAATTCAGACTCTCAGGCTGGTGGTGTAGCTCAGGGATAGAGCACCTTTGCTAGTATGTCTGAAGCTCTGTGTTTGATTCATTCTTTTGAAAAGTAAAATCAGATTCTTGTTTCATAAAAATGACTTTTAGGAGTCAGAGGAAGGGGAAAGATAGGAATAGTATTTTAAGGCTAGAAAATACTCTTCTCTACTCATTTACTCCTTTGATGCAGTCAGGAAGTGCCTTTTGGAAAGAACAGGCAGGTTTAATGCAATTATGTGGTCTTGGCCCTCCCCAAGACAGTGAGCTGGCAACTCCAGCTGGCCTCATGCAACAGAAAGCAAACGTCAGCTGGCCTTTAGGCCATTGTTTTAGCCTTCAGCAGAGAAGTGTTCCAGTGGCAGATCGGAGCTGCTTAAGCTGTTTAATTGAATGAATTCAACCTCATATAATAGTATCTAGGTTTTTAAGAATGTCTATCTGGTGCATGGGATATTAGGCCACTGGACTGCTTGAATTACTTAGGCTTATTTGGCCTCGAGTGTTTCTAGTGTCAGCACTGTCACGTTTTGCAGAAGCCTCTGTGGGCTCTGAGCAGTCTTATGCTCCATTCTCTAGGTTGCTGCTCTAGGTTGGTTCAACTTCAGTCTAGTGTCTAAGAAAAGTCAAAGAAAAGTCAAAGCTAATGGAGTTTGAGCAGAAAGGGATCTGTGAGAGACTCTGTGATTTGCCCCCTTTCCAGGCAAAGGAGGGGGCACAATAACTGTTGGGAAATCAAATCCTTCAGCTCCTTCTTGGCCCCACTCCCTGTGCCTGCAGTACATGGTCATGCAATGAGTGAATTATCACAGAAAGAGTGAAAAACCATCAAGCGCATAGTCTTGAGTTTTGACCTATACCTAGTTACAGCTGGGATACTGGGTAGCTTGAGGGTCCCCAAGACTCCGTGTACTGAAATGTAGTCCCTGTGGTGACACAGTTTAGGAAACTTAATCTGACTATGGTTTACACAGGTGAGGCCCTTGGAAGCTGGCTAGGACTAGGCAAAGTTAGTAAGGTGGAGCTTTCCATGGTGGCTTTACAAGAGCAGGCAGTGAGACCAGAAGACAGATGCAGACATGGGCATGGCACCTCTTGTCGTATGATGCTGTGTGCCGCCTCAGCAGCCTGTCAGCAAGAAGGCCATCGCCTGATAAGTCCCTGGAATTGAGTGAAAACAAACTTATTTTTAAAAACAAAGTAGTCTGTTCCAGTTATTTTATTATACAATGAAAAATGAGTCCAACATCCTAGTGAAAGTACATAGTATTTGCACCCCCATTTACAGTTCAAGTTGTGGGTCTTGGGCACTCTGCTCCAGTGACGTGGAAAGTGACTATGATGTCCTGCTTATACTAAAGTGGAAGTTCTAGTCTTCACTTTCAGGTTATGGAGAATGAAGCAAATGTTTGATGGTTCTGTTAGAAGTTCTGTTTGTTTGGACCCAAAAGACATCTTGTCCATCACACAGCGCACTTCATAGTCATATTTTCCTTTTCTTCATGAAGACAATGAGTAGAAAGTGGATCTACCTAGGTACTGAACAGCGATCCCTCCACCTTTGTAAGTGTGGAAGCCCACTCAGATCCACAGAGTACATTATTATTTGTCTAAACAGATCATGGTAATCTCACTTGCTACCATCCTTGAGTGCAGTAAGAGTAAGCAAGTGATAAGTTTGGCTGAGAAAGCTGTTTTCCGAGGGAAGGCACCCCTTTTTGCTTGTAGTCTAAAAGCCTCTTGAGGAAAAGTCTCTATGCTGTAAGGTAGCCATACACAGACAAAAGTTATCACAAATATGGAACAGACAAAATAAGATTCTGGGTTTGTGCTGGTATCAGTGAATAGCTGAACCAATACCAGAATTTTCTTGCATCAGAATCTCTCAATCTTACCACCCTGCCCATTTACCTGGTTTTCTATGACCACCAGCCAAATTATAGGCCTAGACAGTATATAAATATTTCTAATGCAACATTCTACTATTTATTAAATTTATGAGCATAACAAGGGCAGGGAGCTGGGCAGGGGGCATCTTGCCCAGTAGTTATTTGCGATATGTTCACTTAGAAGGCTTTCTGTGCAGATTCTTTTGAAGGATTTCTGGGTGTATGTATATATTTTACAGTGAAAATTTTAAAAAATTATTGTTAAGATACTTCTATCATAATTATTGTAAAACTTACTGGATTAAAACCAAAGCTTATTATTGCACATGACCTGTGACTAGGTGACCCTGGGTATTTCTGCTGGTCTTGCCTGACACTATTCATGTGGCTTCAGCTACCTGCTGATATGGCTGCATCTTGCAGTTCCTAAATAGTCCCCTTGCTGTATGTGGCAAATGGTGGTGGCTGTCAGCAGAGGCACTTGGTTCCCACTCTCCTTGTGTCCTTCATCTTGTGTGAGGCTTCCAGCAGTGTGAGACTGTGAAGTGGAAGCTACGGAGTCCCTTACGTTGCCACCTTGCAAGGGTTTGAACTTACGCCACGTGTGGAACAACATACTCCAACCCCTGGTGGAATGAGTGGCAGTGGCAGGGTCCTGGGTCCAGACAGCGCTGATTCATTGAAGCCACTGTTTCAGCAATGTCGCACAGCTGCTAGGTACATACAGGATTTGTAAGACATAAAAATGAAAGATAAATGAGTAAAATAAATGTGCCTCACTTTTTATAACTGCATTGATACTGTAAATGGGGCCGGGACTTGGTAAATCAGACCAAGAACTGGTTTTATTTATTTATTTATTTATT
>NW_004524625.1:9020462-9033844 GCF_000260255.1 Octodon degus | reverse complement strand
TGTGTGTGTGGCCAGCTCAGCCCACCAGGGGGCGGGGCTGGCTGGCATGTGGTGCTGGGGGATTGAACCGCGGTCCCTGTGCTTTGCTAAGCGTGTTCTAAGTAGGTGCTTTAGACCACTGAGCCATCTCACCAGCCCCTAGTGATTTCTTTTGATGTGCAAAACCTTTTCAGTGAGATGAGATCCCAGTTGTTGATGCTTAAAGTATTTTCCATGAAGTTTGGTTTTGGTTCATGAACTCTCTGCCTCACCCTATGTCTTCAGGATTTCAACACACTTCCTCTGTCAGTAGATTTAGTGTTTCTGTTTTCATATTTAGATCTTTGATCCACTTTGACTTTAGTTTAGTGTGCAATAATAGATATGGGTCTGGTTTTAGTCTTGTGCACATGAAAAGCCAGGTTTTCTAGCACCATTATAAAGAGGCTCTTTCCCCCCGAGAATGTTTGGCCCCTTTGTCAAAGGTAATGTGGCTGAGTGTATTTGTAGTCATGTCTGCATCTTCCAGTCTGTTCCATTGATCCTCAGGTATGGCTTTTGTTTTTGCCAGTACCATGCTGATTTTATCACAGTAGCTTTGTAGTATAATTTCAAGTCAGGAATTGTGATGCCTCCTACCTTTCCTTTGATACCCAGGCTTGTTTTTGCTATGCTAGATTTCTGCTGGTTCCAGATGAATTTTAGGAATGCTTTTTTAGATCTGTGAGGTATACTAACAGGCATGTTGATTGGGATTGCCTTAAGTATGTGTAACAGTGTTGGGATTATGGCCATTTTCATAATGCTGGTTCTTCCTATCTATGAAAAAGGAATATCTTTCTATTTTTTGAAATTCTCTTTGATTTCTGTTTCCAGAGTACTGTAATTTTCACTGTATAGATCTTTTACTTCCTTTGGTAGGTTGATTCCTAAATATTTGATTAATTTTGGATGTTATTGGAAAACAATAATTTCTCTTTCAGTAAGTTTGTTGTTTGTGTACACAAATACTATTAATTTTTTTATGCATTTAGTACAGGGGCTACAGGGTCTCACTACATAAATTGGACTCATAGTGATCCTTGTGTTTTCAGCCTCCCAAGCGCTGGGATGACAGGCACACGTCACCAGGCCCAGTCTTGCTATTAAGTTTTGAGTGTCGGCTTTGTATCCAGCTATCCTGATGAATTAGGTTATGAAACCTAGAAGCCTTTTGGTGGAGTTTTTGGGTTCTTCTATGTAGAGCATCATGTCATTTATTAATAATGATAATTTTGTTCCTTTGTTTCCTATCCTTATTCCTTTTATTTCTCTCTCTTATCTAATTGCTCTGGCTACTGTTACCAGACCTATATTGAATAGGAGTGGAGACAGTGGGCATCCTTGCCTTGTTCCCGATTTTAAAGTGAAAGCTTTCAGTTTTTGTCCATTTCATATAATTTTGGTTGTTAGTTTGTCATAGATAACTTTTACCAGATTGAGGTAAAGACCATCTATTTCAGTTTTCCTTAGGGTTTTATTATGAATGAGAGTTGGACTTATTAAAAAGCTTTTTCTTCATTGTATTGAGATAATCTTGTGATTTTTATCTTTTGATAAGGTGTATTCTATTTGTTAATTTAAGTGCATTGCGCCATCCCTGCACTGCTGAGATGAATCCCACTTGGCCGTGGTGCATGATTTTCTGCATTCTGTTTGCTAGTATTTTAGTGAGGATTTTTGCATCTGTGTTCATTAGGAGGTTGACCTGTGTGTAGGTCTCTTTTTATTGGTTGGGTCCTTCTCTGGTTTTGGTGTCAGAGTAATGCTTGCCTACCTGAACGAGTTCGGCAGATTTGCTTCCCTTTCAATTTCATTGAAGATTTTTAGAAGAGTTGGCATTAGTCCTCCCTGAATTTCTTGTAGAATTCAGCTGTGAACCTATCAGGACCTGGGCTTTTTTTTGGCGGAACTGGGGATTGAACTCAGGCCTTTGCGCTTGCCAGGGAAGCACTTATTCCACTGAGCCATCTTCCCGGCCCCTGGGCTTTTCTTTATTGATAAGTCTTTAATTATATTTTCAATTTTATTGACTGACACTGAATTATTCAGGATATTTATATGTCCTTGATTCAGCTTTGGTAATTCGTATGTATCCTGGAGTCAGTCCATTTGTTCTGTGTTTTCCATTATATGAAAGTAAAGATTTTTTTTCTTTTTTCTCATTAACTGTATTGAAAATCAATAATTACATAGCATTTAAAAAATTGTAGACAAATATTGAAATGTGAAAGATATGAGATGAAAACAGTGAATTTTAATGAAATATTTCTGAAATGAATACATAGCATAAGATTAATAATAGATCGCACATGTTTAATAAATTATTTACAAACTTAAATGAATATAACAATGAAAATTATCTAAAATAAAAATGAAGAAGAAAGAATTTACAGATCAGGCTGCCCTGCCCCACTTCCTTGGAGGAGTCCCAGTCTTCAGAGGAGCTTGATCTTCGCAGCCGCACCATGTCTTCCCAGTAGAGTGCCAGTCTTTGCAGTCAGCATAGAAGGAAGAGAGAGCCTTGATGGACGCCACAGCTGCTGCTCCTCCTCTGCTCTTCATTGTTTTCTGCCGCCATGAACTGCTGTCGTTTGCCTTGAAGCCAGCGGAGTATGGACTGAAACCGAGAGTAAAGATTTTGTAAGTAGGTATTAATGATCTTCTGAATTTCTACATGTTTTGTTGTAATTTCACCCTTCTCATTCCTTATTTCATGAATTTGATTTTTTTTTCTTTACTTTTTTGATAAGGTTGGCTAGGAGTTTATCAATTTATTTATTCTTTCAAAGAACCAACTCTTTGATTCACTGATACTTGGTATTGTATTCTTAGTCTCTATGGCATTAATTTCGGCCCTGATTTTTATAATTTCCTTTCTTGTTTGGGTTTGGCTTGCTCTTTTCTTTATAGGAGCTTGAGGTATAGCATAAGAATGTTTATTTGGGCCCATTCTGTTTTCCTGAGAGAATTTACTACTATAAATTTCCCTTTTAGGACTGCTTTCATTGCATCTCACAGGTTCTGGTAAGTTGTATCTGTATGTTCATTTGATTTTAAACATTGTTTAATTTCTGTTGTGACCCCTGGTTTGTTAAGTAGGATGTTATTTGATATCTCTGTGTTTATAGAGTTTTTGCTGTAATTTTTGTTTGTCATTAATGTCTAATTTCATTACATTATGGTCAGATAATATGCATGGGATAATCTTAACTTTTCTATTACTGTCCTTTATTTACTTGAGTATGTTCTATGGGATTTTATATTGTCTATTATAGAGACTGTACCATGTGCATCTGGAAAGAATGTGAATTCTGATGGTTTTTTTGTTGGAACATTGTGTAAAGGTGTGCTAAGTCCATTTGTTTGCAAGTTGTGATTCACTTCTGTTATTTCTTTTCTGATTTCCTTTTGTCTACCTGATCTATCTGTTTGTGATAATGGGGTGTTGCAGTCCCTCATTATAATTGTGTTGTTCCTTGTTTGATTTTTCATGTCTATTAAACTTTGTCTTTTATAGTTGGGTGGTCCTACATTGGGTGCCTATATGTTTGTGATTGTTATCTCTTCCTCTTGAAGTTTCCCCTTAACAAGTATTTAATGATTTTCTTGTCTTGTTTGCTCATTCTTGGTTTGAAGTTGCCAGGGTCTCCAAACACAATAGCTACCACTGCTTCTTTGGGGTGCTGGCACATCAAGTATTGTTTTTATCTTTTGACTTTCAGTCTATGAATTTTCTTTTAAGTTAACTGTGTTTCTTGTATACAATGTAGTGTTGGATTTTATTTCTTGATCCATTCTGCCAGTCTGTTTCTTTTGATTGGTGCACTGAGGCCATTTATGTTAATGGTTATAAGTGATATTTATTTATCTTTGTTATGTTATTTTCCTGCTGTTGGTTCCCTCCTTTTCCTCTTTTTTAATTTTTTGTCCTGCTTGGTGTTTCTTTTCTATTACTGTTCTGGGAATTGTGGCTATTTTTATGGCTTTCTAGAATATCTTTCAGTACTTTTTACAGGGTTAGTTTCATTGAAATTAATTTGTTTTGTTGTTCTTTATTGTGGAATTATCTTGCTTATCCATTAATTTTGAAAGATAGTTTTGCAGGGTATATCAACCTGGGTTGGAAGTCATTTTCTTTCAGGATCTGAAATACTTCACTCTGAGGCCTTCTTGATGGTTTGTGTTGAAGTATCTGTCATCATTTTGAAGGACTTTCCTTTGTAGGTTATCTGTTTCTTTTCTCTAACAGCTTTTAATAATTTGCTCATGTACTGAATTTCTGGAATAGATTGTGTATCTGCGTGTAGATTTATTTTGGTTATGGTTAATTGGAGCTCTATATGCCTTACTTATTTGTAGGTCAGATTCTTTTCCTCATATTTTGGAGAGTTTCTGCTATTACTGCTGCAATTAGTCTTTTTATATCATTTGTGTAGACTTTTGCTTTTTCATTGACAGCTAGAAGTCTTATATTGTTCTTTATTCCATCATCTTGCAGCCGTTGAATTGTTATTTCCTGGTTCCTTGTTATTTTTAAAACATCATTCCTTTTAGGATCACTAGGTTCAATGTTATCTCTAAGGTCTGAAATTATATCTTCAGTTTCATTCAAGTGGCTTTGCCATATTTCCATGGAATTTTTAATTTCCTGTATATGTATTGGAATCTGTTTAATATATAGATTGTGCATTCAATGCTTCCATCACTTTTATATGCTCTTCTATTTCTATCTATGACTTCTTTAGATATTCTGAGCAATTCTTTCATTATGGCTGTCATGTCTTTTTTTTTTTTTAACTTGAGAGATTATTTCATCTTATTGATTCTATTACCTCATGGAGTTGTTTCTTTACTTCAGTTGCTATCATTTCAGAAATTTTAGATGTGTAACTTCCAATTTTTTTTCTATATTTATGTTTCTTGAACTTGTAGTGGGCTGGCAGTCTGAGATTGCATTTTGTTCCTTTGTTTTGGTATTTTCTATTTCAATTTTTTAAAAAAAATTGTTTTCTGTAGTGATCCTTGTGAGTTTTGGTAGTGGGTAGGTGTATCACTAATATCAAAGCCTCTACAGGAATAGTCTGCACATTAGGGATATTTTCTGTGTGTAGGAGATCCTTGGTTTGGGTCTGTCCCAATATCATGCCTTCCCAATTAATTGAGAGTGAGATGTTGATTTCTGTTTGGCTCAGTATCCAGTCTTTGGTGTAGGGCTGTAGTGGAGTATTTTTTTAATCTCAGAGCTTTCCAGTATTGTTATACGAGGGAGAGCACCTGATTACAACAGATATGAAATCCTAGCTACAGTAGTACAAATAGTAATAACCCCAATTTAGAAAGTGACCAACTGTGTTAAGTATTGATTTTGCATTTAGACAATAGAAGGAGAGTCTATAGTTATATAACAGAGTGGATTGTAAGTTAGGAGTTGGTGTGCAAAGTGTTTCTACTTGTCAGAGTGGATCTACCCTGGGTTCATCTGGACAAGCCATGCCCCAAGTGCTCCCTGTGCTGACTGCCCTACCCACGGTGTAGGAGTACAGGTCAGCCACCAGGCTTCTTCCAGACCAAGGCTCCTTGGGTGGGAGGGGGCAGTCGGTGGGATTTCTCCCTCCCACATGGCTCACCTCAGTTCCCAAAGTGCACCACCACTCCAGTGATTGTGTGAGTTGGGTTGAGTGTGGAGTTTCTTCCCTCTTGAGCAGCTCCTTGCAACACCCAAGGCTCCCCAAGCCTCCCAATTGCTCCCAGGATGGTGGTGGGATGAGGGGTGGAGTCCCCCCAAGAAGCTCACTGAAGCTCCTGAGGCTCACCAAGGCTCACTGTGGATACCATGATAGTGATTGTTGCTTTTAATATGATCAACAACAAGAATCATAAGCAAATTGTAGAATTAAATGATGTAAAAAAATGTTTGTTGTTTGAGCAGGACAAAAGTACTTACAAAGTTGGGACCATAGTGGGCTGAAAAGATTAGCACTAAAACAAAATGAAGTGTTTTGTATCAGGACAATAAGAAAGAAACCTTGAAGGCAAAAGTTCAGAATGAAGGATTTTGCTTTGAGAAGGGAAGCCTAGGGAGCCTGGCTCTCTCAAGGCCAATTGTAAAAGAATTTCCCAGTGTTCAGCTAGCCAAACACTCAGAGTGCCCAACAGCCATGATTCAAGAGGGCCTGCCCACTGCACGAGATGGCAACAAAGCTTGAAATCATCAACATTATGCTTGTTTTAAGATATGCAAAATAGGGGCTGGGAAGATAGCTCAGTGGGAAAAGTGCTTGCCTGGCAAACACAAGTTCCTGAGTTCAATTCTTGGTACTAGAAAAAAAAAAAATACCAAATTCAAAAGTCATGGGAACAGAGAGGTTTTCTTCTCAATGTCAGAAGTTCTGTTATGCCATATAGCAATCCCATAAAAAGTATGCATGAAGTTGTGAGAGTGAAGCTGAAAGAGCAGTGGAGACTCCAGTACATGGGCTGCCTGAGAAAATTCCCAGGCCATGAGGAGCCCCTGCTCAGGAGAGAAGCCTTGGGGGCTGGGGCTGTCTGCCATAGGGACAGGGATGCCCAAGGCCCTGGGATTTCCCATCATACCACACCTTGCCCTGGGTGCTGTGTGGGGAACTGCAGGATTCAGTGTCTGCCTTGTGCTTTGGTCCCATTCTTTTCTATGTCCCTATTTCTTCCTTTTGGAGTGGGAATGTTTATCCTGTGCTATTGTTCTGTGGGACTTTTTTCCCCCCTTGATTTGCAGAACTGGGGATTGAACTCATGCCCTTGTGCTTGCCAGGAAATCGCTTATTCCACTGAGGCATCTCCCCGGCCCAATCCTGTGTTATTGTATATTGGACACATTGTACTTTTTTTGAGTTTTATAGGGCTTCACATCTATGACTTTTCCTTCAACTCAGAGATTTTGGATTTGGACTTCTTAGCACTGCTGAAAGTGTTAAGATTGACAACTTCAAGAAAAGGACCAACTGGGGACATAGCTCATCAGCATAAGTGTCTGCCTAGCAAGTGCAAAGTCCTGAGTTCAATCTTCAGTACCATGGGAAGAAAAAAAAGCAAAGACAGGAGGATCACTTTGAGTTCACAGCCAGCCTGGACTATATAGGGAATTCCCAGCCTGATCTACACAGTGAGATGCTGCCTCAAAGTAAAAAATAAGAAAAGGACTAAATGCATTTTGTATGAAGAGATGGACATGAGTCTTTTAGGGGTCAGGGTAGAATGCTGTAGCTTAGGCCTAAAGCTCTCCCAAGCCTCATATGTTCAGAGATAGGGCTTTCGGGAGGTGACAGGATCAGGAGGGGTGCACTCTGAGCAGTGAATTCACTCTTCAATGCACTCAGCCTGAGTGTGCTATCAGGTTGTGGGGCCTGGCTGGGGGCCGGGCACTGGGAGCAGGACCTAGCGTGCAGCTCTGTCCCTGCCTCCTCTCTTCCCTCTGCTTCTTAGTCACTGTGATGCAAGCAGCCTTCCTCCGTTAGACCTTTCTACCAAGCCCTTCCTTGAAGGCAGCTGACTTGTGGACTGAATCCTCTAAAAATAGTGAAGCAAAATTAATTTCTCCTCCTATAAGTTGTGGGTGTTGGTTATTGTGTCACAGTTTTGAGAAAGTCATTCAGATGCAAATCATAAGCTGGGACCCAAATGAACAAAGCAATGGCTTCAAGACTGTGGGAGACAGCAGGATGGAGGGTGCCGCTGATGTGTGGCCTCCCTGCAGGTGCTTTGTGGTAGAGTTCTGAACTCTAAACCATTTAAATTTTCAAAAATTATGAAAATGTTAAAGATTGATTAAGTATTTTATTTTAGAGACAAGGTCTTGTTATGTGGTTCAGGGTGGCTTTGAATCTCCTATGTAGCCCAGGCTGGCCTCAAACTCATGGAGATCCTCCTGCTTGAGCTTCATGAAGTTACAAGCATGCGCCATCATGCCCACCTGAAGATGAGGAAAGTATTTTAAAAAGTAAAAAGCAAAGCAAAACAAGTGAACCTACGACTTGATGGCATAAGCTAACAGATGACTTAAAGTGTAGGAAGACTGTTCAGAAATGTTTGGCAAACCGCAGAATGGGGGAAGTGAGGAAACAATGAAAGGAAATCTGATTGTCATAATTATATTCTTAGTTAGGATATGATATTGTTATCCTAAAAGCATTAAACATTCTGTATAATATAGAAAAATACACTAGACAAACCACAAATTGGGTCAAATCTCTACATTTCCTTCTCATCTACAGGAAGCACAGGGATCCCAGAAACATGTTAAGTGACATTATGGTGACAGGTGCAGTCAACCACAAGGGTAGAGTATGGGAAAGTCCCCCAAATCACAACTTTAGCTTCTTCAGCAATCTAATTGCGAAGTAAACAAGATGAGGGGTGGTTATGAGTGCAGATTTATTTTATTTTTTTTCCATAATTTTATTGAGAAACAAATAGCAATGAGACAATTTCAAACCAAATTGGTAGGACAGTTTCAATCATTAACACATTGCATGCATTCTTCCTAGGGGTTAATTGCTGTACAAGATGCGGACATGATATCCTATTTACAGACACCATTAGAACAAATCCCTCTATTCATTAAGAGAAGGTAACTATATATCCTAACCATTTTGAATACACAGATACAAAATGGACATTCATCTGTATCCCTTAAGTGCAGATTTAAAAAGATTTAAAAGATACCAAGTAAGTTCTCTGAGATTTCTTTCCTGACGGGATGGGTGCTAATGTCTCTCTCCTGAATTCTGAGCTGGCCTTACTGATCTTTTTGACTAATAAAGTGTGGTGAGATTGACCCTCGGGGCATCCTGCGCTGGGCATCAAGGAGCCCAACAGCTGCTCGAGGAGGTGTCTAGGATTCCCAAGGCTCCGTGTAAAAAGCTTGAGGGCTCTTAGAGAGGCATGTAGAGGCCAGAGGTGCAGGCACAGATGCAGTCATGTAAAGGATTCTGTCTTGGATCCTCCAGGCCAGACATCGCTAGTGTCACAGAAGGTTCCTTTAGTTTGCTGCACTTAAATACTGACTCACAACACGGCTAGACATCATCAAATGGCTTTTGCTTTGCTCACTAAGTTTCAGCGTGCTTTGTCATGTATCTACAGATAACCAGCATAACATCTAGTATTTTAAGTTGAAAATTATTCTGCTGGTTGAATGTAGTTTTCAGGGAATAAAAGATGAGGGTAAAAAATAAAACACATTGTGGGGGTGTATATGTTTAGTGAGGTAACACCACACTGTGATGATAGTGTTCTTGGACATATAAATTGTGTGAGGAATTAATTTACTTTATTTGAGATTTCAAGCCTAGCGAGTGACAAGAAATTGTTTTAGGAAGAGAGAGAAGAAAGATGCACAATTATTTTTTTCAGTGTGAATGCACATTCCTGACATAGGATTGTCCTGCAGGGAATATGATTAACGTTACAAAGAGGAAAATAAAATAAGTAAGTCTGCTTTTGATCCTGCTGCTATATTTAGCCACAAAAAAGGAGGCAGCTCTCAGGTGGGCTTTTGTCTAAATGATGTTTTCAGATCCAAGTGTAGAGGAACAATATGAAATCTCAATTCTCCCCAACGGTTTGGGGCGAGTTCAGCCCTTGAGCCAGGAGGCCTGGTTCCCAAGGAGACTAATCCCACTTGCTCAGCATTAGCCATCACTGGAGGAAAGAGCTCCGGCCGGGAGTTCTGCAGAGTCCCCCGTGTGAGCTGGAGTCAAGTCCTGCGTGCTCACTTAGGGTGGAGGAGGAGGGGCTGGCCACTGACTTTACTGGAACCACTTGCATCACAGCTAGAACTCCACCCTGAAGAGAGGTGCAGGGGGAGAAACAACTGAGACCACAGGTGGAGGAATATGTCCAACTGAGTTGGGTAGCGGAAGCTCTAAGGACATATTTGATCTGAGGTACAGAATTCTTTCTAGTATAAGTTTTTTTGTTGGTTTAGTGCCTATATTCTGCCATAAACACAATTGCTTTCATATAGCCATGCCTTTTTTTTTTTTGACAGATGTGTAGCACATTTGCTTGACATGCTCAAAATACCCCTTACCTCTTAAATCAAATGTACCTCTAACGGCCTACCCTCCTTTGGGCAGGGCTTGCCCTATCTTTGCACCAATAATGGTATATTTAATTTATTTCTATAGAGACAGGCTTGACATTATATCACAATGGCCTGTTTTTATGTTTTCCTTTCCACCAGAAAGGGTGGGAATCAGACCTTCTTTGCTCTGCATCCCCAGTGCTAGCACAGTGCTGGGCACATTGTGCAAATCAGTATCTTCCTGTTGATCCTCATGAATAAGTGACTGTGTGGATATTTGTATACAGGGATCAACAGTGAATCAGGCTAAGTCATCAGCATGCTGTTGTTGTATGTCAAGGTCTGCAGCTGACAAAGGATTTTTCTTCTCAATCATTGTAGGGGCCGGGGAGATAGCTCAGTGGAATAAGTTCTTCCCTGGCAAGTGTAAGGGCCTGAGTTCAATCCCCGCTTCTAAAAATAAATAAATAAATAAATAAAATAAATAAAAAAATAAAAATAAAAAAAAATATCATGGCATTGACTTAGGCTCGTAGGATTCCGTCCTCATAGCAGGGAATGTCAAAGCTCACAGGATGGTCAGCCAGACAGTAAAGACAGGACCAAACTCCAACTATCAGTTTCTGGCTGTAGTTGTGGCACCCCTCCACTACACTATGTGGACTCGGAAGTCCTGCAAATACAGCTGCTCATTTGCACTCGAAAACAGGCATGCACTTTGTTGTGGGGAAAGGAGAAATGATGCAGCTTTCATAGTATGATGTGTTGGTAAGGGAGGGTTGGGGCCCGAAGAACCAAGGCCATGGACATTCGGAGAGATAGTATCTTGGGCTCAGTCAATGCTTTCATATATAACATCACCCAACAATCTTGAGAAGATGAGATGACCTTCATGGAGCACATGGGAAGAAGGGAAATTTCAACGTATTATTTGCCTGCTATGTAAATCTCACAAAAGTCCCTAGGATAGTTACTACCATTCTCAGTTTGCAGATGAAAAATCTGAACCCGAGGAAGATGAACTGTTTTGTTGAAAGACACTTCCCTAATAATAGGCAGGACTAGGGTTGGAATTTGGCCTCATCTAACTTGAGGTCAGCTGTGCTACAGCACTCCAATTGTCTGCCAGTAAAGAAATCCTTTATACAGCAATCTTTTTCATATTATATTTATTGGGAATATGACTGTGTTGGTATTTAGATAACTCTCAGGGGCTTAAGCAGTTTTTTAAATGTAAGCTGACAAATGTAGAGTCCTGGGCATTGGTGACTAAGCTCTGGGCATCAGTGACTAGACCCTGGGTGTTGCAGCCTGAACAGTGTTGGCATCTTTGAACTCAAAGAGACAAGGTACCCGAGCCAATTTGAATAAAAAGTAACAACTCTGTTCAGCTACAGGGCCATGAGGAGCGGCTCCTGTGCCTTTTAAATTAAGCTCTTCTGCTTTGGTGAGATTGTAATGCTCAAAAGCACTTCTGCCTCAGCTGAAAAATAGGTTTTAAGGAAAAGACTTTAGAAAGGAATGGTCTGCATCTCCTCTGTGTACACTTTCACCTAACCTCTACTCTAAGAACTTGGAGTTCAATCCCCGGTTTCGCCAAAACAAAACAAAACAAAACAAAACAAACAAAAAACCCCAACAACCCCAAAACCAAAAAACTTAGAGAACACCTTGTCATTCACTATGCTTTCACACACGTGATGGCCTTTAATCCTCATGAACCTGGTGACAGAGAAACGTGTAAGGAAGAACAGCCAGCCCTTTGAGCCTCACACAGGTGAGGGGAAGTGCTCGCTGGCTTCAGAACAGCCAGCCAGCAGGGAAGGCTCTATTCAGGAGCTGCTCTTACACAGCCAAGTGCCCTGAGAGCTGGGCCTGCTTACAGCGTTTAACACGGGAAAGCTAAACAAGTGTGTTTTGTCCTCTCGACGGAAGCTGTGTACTCAGCAGATCACAGGGATGTAGAGCAGTGGGGAGCAGTGGGGCAGAGGCAGGAATCCAGATCCTTCGGAATCACGGCCTAATCCACGGCTCCCACGGTCTGACACAGTGCTCAGGTGAAAGTGGTCGAGGTGAACTTCAAGGTGATCTTCCCACGACAATGGCATTTTGAAGGCCACTTAAATTTTGGTAGGCCTGGGAGAGGTTCCCATTCGTCTCTGTCCTAAGGTGCCGAGAGATTCATATACACGCGGGCTTTCTCTCATACAAAAGCTGGCGTAATGAGTGATTTCTTTCTCCCTTGTCTCCTTCTGCCTTTGTACTAATAAGAGATGGGCCAGGTGGTGGCTTCAATTTCCTGTCAACTAGTTGTTACTTCTATTAACTAAGGGGTAGAAGAAAGAAAATCGGATTTGAGAGTCCGGAGAAACTCAGACCGGAACACCTTAGGACCTGGACGAGGGCCATAGAAACGCTAGGTTCGGACCCCTGTGATCAGAGAGAAGGAGAGTTGGTGATTCAGCGAGGCTTTGTAGTCAGACTGAGTTCCTTCCTTTCCTGGATAGTGGAGGTGGCCTTAACAGGTGATTCCCAGGGCTGCAGTTCAAAGATTAAATTAGATAATGCAGGAGACTCAGGTGAACAGCAGCAGCTGGTGCTGAACCCCGCCTCTGGGTCGCTGCCTTCCTCACTTCAGGTCTGTCTCAGGAACCAGGATGTGGTCCTGCAGGAGGCGACCCCATGTTTGGGGACACAGCCCCCTCCTGCCCCTGGCGGCGGGAGCTAGAAAAAGAAACGCTCCGGGGCAAGGGCAGGAAGGGGTTAAAGCTTGAGCAAGCCCAGAAATTAGAAAAGCCCCCAGCCCCTAGGGCTTGCCCCGCCCCCCGCCCCGCCCAGGCCGCGCCCCTCCCCTCCCCCAGGCCCCGCCCCGGCCCCGCCCCGCCCCCTACAAGACCCGTCGAGCTCCCCCGGGAGGCCGAGCCAGGCCCGGACCCGCGAGGAGGCAGCGCCGCGCCAGGCGTCCGGGGCCGCACGATGGCCGTGCAGGCGGCGCTCCTTCGCGCGCACCCCTTCGCGCCCTTCGGCTTCGGGGGCGCCCCGGACGGACTGGGGGGCGCCTTCGGGGCGGCGGACGGGGGCTGCTGCTTTGAGGAGGACGAGCGCGCCGCGTCCGCGGCGGAGGCCACGCGCGAGCTGCTCAGCTTCATCGACTCGGCGTCCAGCAACATCAAGCTGGCGCTCGACAAGCCCGGCAAGTCGCGGCGCAAGGTGAACCACCGCAAGTACCTGCAGAAGCAGATCAAGCGCTGCGGCGGCCTGGCGGGCGCCGCGCCCCCGCCGCCCGCGCCCGACGCCG
>NW_004524625.1:9013468-9020197 GCF_000260255.1 Octodon degus | reverse complement strand
CCGGGCGCCGCGAAGGTCCCGCTGCGGGCGCGCAAGCTGCCCGCGTCCTTCTTCACCGAGCCGGCCCGGGCGGGCCCGTCGGGGCCGAGCCTGGGCGAGCTGGAGCCGGGCGCGGCCGAGCTCCTGGAGTTGCTGGGGCCGGACTACGGCGCCGACCCCGAGGCAGGCGTCCTGCTGGCCGCGGAGCCCCTCGACGTGTTCCCCGCCGCAGGCCTGCGGGCGTCCCTGGAGCTGGAGCCCGGCCTCTTCGAGCCCCCCGCCGTCGTGGGGAGCCTCCTGTACCCCGAGCCCTGGGGCGCCCCGGGCTGCCCACCCGCCGGGAAGCCGCCCCTGGCCGCCGCCCGCGGAGGCCTGAGCCCCAGCGAGTCCCTGCGCCCCCTGTACCCCGCCACCGCCGCGGACTCCGCCGGGGAGGACGGCCCGGGTCCTGCAGCCGCTTTCGCCCCCTTCTTCCCGGACTGCGCCCCACCGCCGCCGCCGCCGCCGCCCCACCAGGCATCATACGACTTCAGCGCCAGTTACAGCCGTTCGCCTTACCCCGGCCTCTGGCGTCCGGACGGGGCCTGGGACGGAGCACCGGGGGAACCGGGGGTGCACCCCGACTGACTGCGAGCTGCCCCGCACCCCCGAGACCGCCGCGGGGTGAGCCCTGCTCCCGGCGTCGGCAGAGCCTGCAGAAGGACGGAGACGCACGCGAGGTGCACGGGGCGCTTCAGAAACACACGAGGACGTGTTGGGGAATCGTTTTAATCACGGCCTCAGTAGACTTAACGCTTCAGTGGTTTCTTACTGTACTCGCATCCACCCCTCAGCATCGAAAACCAGGATGAGGTTGGGGACTCGTGGGGGGAGGGTGGGAGGATACAGAAAGGCAGGACAGCCTCGGTGCCACCTGCCCTTTCTGGCTTTTCAGCGAAGATCAGTGCAGCCCGTTTACCCCGTGCACCTTGCCTTGACCCCTTCCCTCGAGTGCATTATGAATTAAAGCCTGTGTTGGAAAAATGCAGCGGAAGTGCATTGTTATTGATCGGAGTATTTTCTCAAGACATCGGGAGAACGTTACTGAGGCCCGGGCTGCCCCTTCCACTGTGCTCCGAGCTGGTCCGAGGGTGTGGTTCTGTTGTCCTTATCCAAGTTCGTTGGTTATCTCTCCTTTCTCTCCGTTCTTCTCCGCTGCTGCCTCCTCCACCTGTGCTGCAGCTTACTTTTCTTGCAGATCTTCGAGGTAGGAGACAAATGTGGCAAACCTGGCGTCCATTTCTCTCCTTTGCCTCTCTGGGAAGGAGAGCTGAGGCGAGTGGGAGCCTCATTTTTATCTAAATTTCCTTGCCTGAAGCCCAGCTTCTCACTTCTTTGCAGCCAGCTGGGTAGCTTTGATATAAAATGTATCCAGCGCTCAAGGCTGCAGGCTCTCCGTATTATGGCAGTGTAGATGTGGCTTCTATGCACAGAAGATTAGGAGTGTGATTTCTATGCCTTTTTGGCTCATCTGCCCCTTGATTGCCTTTTCTCTTACAAGCTGACCTCCTCTCGCCTCTGCACCTGTTCCACCCCAGCCCTCTCCCCTTGGTTGCTGCATCCTCCCGTGGCGGCTCACTTCTTACTTCCACACTATCTTTTCTACAATGGGATAGGGACAGGTGTGACCTTGCCACAGGAGTCCCTCTGTGCGGCAGGTTTGATGAATGCAGTCTGAAGACCCCTGGGAGGGAAAAGCGTGATCTGTTGCCTGAGGGAGGCTAGGGTGGTGGGGTGTGGTTGTGTGTGGGGTCAGGGAAGTAACCAGCTTTGGAAGTAGCAGCGAAGACACGTGGCTCCAGCTGTCGAGGGCTGCAGGGAGCAAGACTGGGTGGGCAGTGAGCTGCTGGCAGGAAAAGAGGTCACCCAGACCTGCAGGTGAGAATGAACGGCAGGGAAATACAGAGATGTTTTTCTACTGATTAATTACATTGCAAGTGAGCGAGCTGCTTGGGCAGCCCAGAGGGCTGGAGACACATCCAGCCCGGAGGAAGTCAAGGCCCAGAGTTGCTGCGCTCGATCAATGTTTACACAAATCAAAAGTAATGTGAAAGGAATTTATTAAAACAAACAGGTATCAAGCAATAATGATACAACGTTCAATGCTAACACTAACTCACTTCTTAATAAAATATTATAAAAAATGTGGTGAGTCGAGGTAACGACAAAATGAACTTTTGCAAGTTTTGGTGTCTGAATTCCCTTCAAAGCAGTGAAATATGATTAATTTATTGCGATAGAAACTGATGCAATAATTATGTAAATTAAATTATTTTATGATGAGTTCAACTCAGAATTTTACAATAACCTTGTGATGATTACCAAGGCCAACGTGCCACTGTAATATTTTTCTTAATTTTCCTCCTCTTACATAGTTTGATGAGACAAGGTATTTCACCCCTGTATCTTGCTTTGTGTCTTTCATAAGTAATAAAACTAACACAGATGTACCTGTGTGCCTGGCGCTGAGGTAAGCAGCCACTCACTGACTCTTTGAACAGCCCCAACAGGCTGGTTCTATTCCTCCATTTGGAAACTGAACCATGGGTCAAATGTCCTGTAAAGCAAGTACTGGACCTAAGTTCCAGGGCGAGGAGTTTCCCGACATCAAGATCTACTTGTTAAAAAAAAAAAAAATCTACCTGTAATTTGTGAGGCTCTGCTGTGTTTTGTGCATCTGTGTCACTGTCCCTCGCATCATGGGATCACCACAGCCGTTCAATCTCAGTACCACTGTCGTTTTAGGAACTGTAATTCTTCTTCATAGAGGCTGTTGTGCTCATGCAGAACGCTTAGCAGTGCCTTTGGCCTCTTCTCACTAGAAGCCAATAGCAGTTCCTTAGTTGTGATACAACTGTTTCTACTGCCGCATGTCCCCAAGGTGGCAACATTAATGCCAGTTGAGAGCTACTGCAATGTCTGCAAGCTGCCTGGTGCCTGCATTGTCTCACTAGATTGCTACAGAGGGCTGCATGCAGGTGATGCTCTTACTCTCATTGTTATAATTGAAAAAATAAAAAAGGCTGAGCGGAAACTGAGTCAAAGACCTTAGATACTTTTTGTCTTTGCTAGTTCACTGGCTATAGACCAGTTGTGTACCTACTGCACTAAAATGTAGTTTTCCTACTGGAAATTGGATAACAGCCTATCAGAGTTATTATGGGTATTTGGCACAAGGTGTGTAGAAATGACCAAGAGAGGGTGGTGGTGTTTGATACAAGTCAGCCCAGGCTTGGTGTTACCTCAAGGTTTCCAAACATTTTGTTATCCAGGCTATTAAGAGCGTGCTAGGCCTCCACATGGTCCCCAATTCTGCTGTCTCTGATTGTTCTTTCCACATTGCCTTCTAGTTTGAATCTATCTATGTCTGATGGTGCCATTTAGTGTAGTTCCCACCCAAGTGTATCTGGGAGAGTAGATCTTCAACGTGTAATTACAGCAGTGCGTGATGGGTGTGGAGCTAGGGCGCATGTGGTGTCCAAGGAACAGGAGGTCTGAGACCTGCGGAGATGGATTGCGTGGATTGTGAAAAGCTCCCAGGAGCTGAACTATGTCCTTTTCATTTAGCACATTTTGATTAAAGCCACCACTGAGGGCCAGGACTGTACTGAGTGCTGTGAATATGATATCAAGGAAGTGGGATGAAGAAGTGTACATGGTGTGTGATGAAAGTACATGAAAGTGAGCATAGAATGGGCATATAGGCTATGGAGGAGAGAGAGGGAAAAGGGGGAGGAGGAGGGAGGGAGAGAAAGGGAAGGAGAGGGGGACAGGGAGGGATGGAGGGAGTGAGGGAGAGAGGGAGACAGACATGGAGGGAGGGAGGGAGGGAGGTGGAGAGAGGGAGAGGGAGAAAGAGACAGAGACAGACACCCAAAGACAGACACAGAGATTCAGAGAGAGGGGAGGGAGGGCGAGAGGGAAGGAGACAGAGACAGAGAGAGAGACAGAGAGACACATTTGGAGACAGGCAGGGAGAGGATATAATAGGCATTTTCAGGCAGTAGATGAGGTCCAGGTCTTGCAAGTATGAGGCAGGAGCCGCACCTCGCTTCTGTAGCTGTGCCAGGTGCTGCTAACCCAACAGGACACTCGTGCCATTTCAAGTGAATTTAGCTCCATTCACTGCCATCTTCTCAGGTTAAAGCCCGCTTTCCACTTGGCACCGATTCAGTTAGTGATGCAATGGTGACCAGGGCTGGAGGACTGACACGTGCTGTCCTCATTCCGTGCACATTCCAGTTTATAAGCAGAGATACACAGTGAGAAACACGTCACTCCACACCTGCTCAGGCCCTGTCCCCACAGAAGATGTCAAGCCAGAGTAGCTCCCGGGGGAGGTGGGCCGAGAGACTCACACAGTCCATAGCCTGGGCGATGGACTACAGGGGTACTGCTACCATGCCCAGGTTTCTTTTGTGTTCAGTTCATTGCTCAAGAGCCTCTCTGGCTGATTTTTGCAAATCCCCCGCATGCATCCCCCTTTCCAGACTGTCAGTTCTGGAAACTTACATAGCCCCAAAGACTGATAGAGTCCAAGAAGGGAAGTCAGGCTGGTTTTGACATCTGAGTGAGTGTAGAACTGGGTATAACAAATGTACTACTGTCATTGTCATTGTCATTCAGCACAGGATTGCAGAGCTCAGAAAGTGTGAGTGTGCAGTTAGGGAATGAAGATTAAAATCTAGCCCATGATTACTTTATTTACTACCAAATGTATACGGAGGAACAGGGAGCCTTTAATTTTTTTTTTTTTTTTTTTGTTCACATGAAGGAACTTTATAGCTAGTGATGTGCGTGGGGGTCATCACTGAAAACTGGTTTTACCCAGAAGGACAGACCTGCTAGCGCTACCATTTCTGGTGTCCTGCAGAGGTGCCAGGTGCATTAGGGGAGATGGTGTCCTGTGGGACTGGGTCCCTGGAGCCCTGGTCAGGACCGAGTTGGACGTGTGTGGGTCTTGGCTCCACAGGCATGGAAGTCTTCATGTTTGGGGCTCCCTCTGGGGCCCACAGTGGTGGTCAGCTCTGTGCACAGCATCTTCCAGGCCCCACAAGCAGTGCTTAGAGCTCCACCTTTTCATCAGTTCTGGCCCTGATGACAGGATTTTATTGCATGGAGGGAATAAAGAGGCCCAGAGAAACTCGGGTCCTATTGGAACAGTATCCCAGAACTCGGGCAGAATCTGAATCACACGGACACAGGCCTGGGTTGTGGGCTGGTGCCAGAACTTTGGAGGAAAAGCCACTCTTGTCCACACAGTGGCTGAGGAAACTGGAAGCGCTGTGGCCCTCCTGTAATTGTTAACCTCTTGGGTCTGTGCACGGCTGCGATTTGGCTTTGCTGCGTGGGACGCGGCACACCCACTGCTGAGGGGGAGTTGAAGAGCAGTGCTCAGGGTCAAAGAGCAGCAGCCTCGGCCAGGCTGTCCACGCTGTGGTGGTCGAGACCCACAACCCCCAGGCTTGGCATCTGCTTCCACCCTTTCCTACTGAGAGCACTAAACCTTCCTAAGTACTGGTTTTCTCTTCGCAAAAGGAGCTAACAATATTCCGGCTTTCCAGAGTTGGAACAAAGATGAGAATCACACATGCGGCTTATGCCAGGGACCAGCATAAAGCAAGCTCCCAGGTGCTGCTGGGTATTTGGTACTCACTGGGCCGGGGGAGGGGCCAGCGGCTAATGCCAAGTGTTCTCATCTATGCAGTGGGGCTGTGAGGTTGCTCCAGAAGGCTGTGAGGATGCCCTGGGCTACGAACAGCCTCCAGCACCATGGCTGCAGTTCCAGCGCAGGTGTAGCTCCCACTGGGAACTGAAAATCACACATTTGGGGATTGATGTTGCAGTGAGCAGCGATTTATTTCTATTTAATGTGGAAGATCCAGGTGTTGTCATTTAATTCTGGGCCTGACTCTGTGCTAATACTAGAAATTGACTTGTAAGTTTCTGTGATATTTCTTTTGAGTGATGTTTCAATCTTTCTGTGGCTGAGGTAAAAGTTTCAAGCACAAGACAGATCAGGGATATTTAGAAGTGGGTCTTGCCGTGGGCAGCAGGATGCCCTCTGTCCTGGCTGGGTGACCCAGTCCTCTGAGGGTGCACATGAGGAGGGGACCCGACAGCAGCCAGCTCAGCTCAGCACTCTGAACAGCTCCATTTTTAAAAAAAATTAATTTTAATGAGAAACAAATAGCAATGAGACAGTTTTAAACCAATTAATAGGACAATTTCAATATTTAATGCATTGCATATTGTTGTCTTTGTAGTGGTTATTCATAGTACAAGATGTAGATATGATATCCTGCCCAAACACTATTACTACAAATCTTTCTTTCATTGACTTAAGAGAAAGGAGCTGTATATCTATCCTAACTATTCTGTATATTCAGATACAAAATGGTCCTACATTTGTATCCCCCTTTTTTGTTTAGTTTTGTCAGAGATAGGTATTCTATTGCCATTTAAATATTGCAGGTGCATGAATTCAGCAAAATAATCCAATACAGTCCAGTAGTCCACAACAGTAGTGGGTTATCCATAGGACTGGCAATGTCAGAAGTTGTTGACTTGAGCCTTTTACAGCTCAGCATATTAATATGGCTTTACTTTTTATACTTCATTTTTATATTTTTCTTTTTTTTCAAAGTTTTATTGATAAACAGATAGCAATGAGACAGTTTCAAATCCAATCGGAAGTACAGTTTCAACAAA
>NW_004524625.1:9007018-9013368 GCF_000260255.1 Octodon degus | reverse complement strand
AATGTCAGAAGTTGTTGACTTGAGCCTTTTACAGCTCAGCATATTAATATGGCTTTACTTTTTATACTTTGTTTATATACTTTTCTTCTGAATGGTTAAGACCAAGATAAAGTAAGACCTAAATAACAAGAAATGTAACTTTTGTATCTGACAAGGTCAGTTAAATCCCCTCAGGATTTATCCTGTTACCCTGTACCGCAATTTGTAGATCCTTTGTCAGTGTCAGCTGTGTGGATGAGTCACGGCCATTGCTTGACCAATTTTCTCTCTGTGACAGCCTGAGAGAATGTTTTCTCTCCATGTAACTCTCCTTAGGCACACTCTACATGATCAATCACTTTCCTCTGTGGCCCCATAATCTCCTTGATCAGAAAATTTGGGACGCTACTGAGTTACAGGATGTCACAGTACAGATTCTCCTATGTCCTGAGTCGTCACTGACCTTGAAAGGCTAGGGCCGAAACATTGGCTGTCCTTGCAGCCCTTCTTTTTCTCTAATTTTTGATGCCTGTGAACTAAGCAAATACACTGAAGATAGCAATGTGTAATGATAGGGTCATGCTTGGAATGCCTGCCATTCTGGTCTTCTAAATATGTACTGCTTGTTGTGCATACCAATTACTTCCATATTGTCTCTCAAATAAATTTTTGTTTTTTAAAAAAGGGTAATAAATGAAAACAAGAGACAAGGAAAAAAATGTCATAGGACTGTCCTGCTACAATGCTGTATATGATTAGATTTCTAAATTTCTATGTAAAAATATGTAATTAGTTATTCCTATTTTTAAAATATTTTTTCCTTCACATTCTGTAGGGATTTAAAGTTTAACATATCAATACTTGATGGAAAATACCTGTCCATGTTATGTCTAAGATGTCTGATATTCAGACAGATAGTGAGGTTAAACTCAACTGCCAATGTTTTAGGGTAATAATATCATTAAACTTCTCTTCTGGAGGGTTGTCAACTTAGGTTTGCAGTCTGCTTTGTTCTCGATGCGTCTGGTTGCTGTGCCCGAGAGCGGCTGGCACCCACGCTCCTGTCCCCGCCCTCTGCTGGCACCTGTGCTTCTGTTTGCTTTGCTCACGTGATTGACGAGTGCGCAGCTACAGCATATGAAGGCAGAGTTGAGAAAATGATGCTTTTCTGGAAATCTGAAAATAAACATTAACCTTTAGGTGACAGCAAGTGGAGAAGGTTGGCCTTTGCTTCGGCAAAGGTGCTCGGGGTTGAGAGTACAAAGCTCATTTTAAGAGGAAATTAGGGCCTCAGTGGCGCCAGCACAGGCAGACAGCTTAACCTCCTTGGAGTCGTTGGTTTTTTTTTTTTCTTTTTCTTTTTAACTTTAAAAGCCTTTATTAGTGTGTGTTCACAGTTTTCCCTGTATAAAATGAATAGAATGATGGTGTTATTTGTCTTGCTGACAAATGCCATCGCGAGGAAAAAGGAGTCAAAGCAAGTGCAGTTTCTGAGATGCAGAAGCACCAAACAAGGTAACAAGTGACCGCCTTGGGACCTCGGGACATTATTCGACGCCCCTCTCCTGCGAGGTAGGGTCATCGTGCCTCGTGGCGGGGTCCCCGGGCCATCATGGGCGCTGAAGTAGTGGGCTTGTGAGCATATCTGGAGGGGCAGGATATGGGCGTTGAGTAGCTTTGTATTATTCACTTTTCAGGCGATCCAACCCGGGCAGCCCCAGGTCGTGTCCCCTTGAGGGGTCCCGGCCCACTGCACTGACTTCTCTCTGCTGTCGGCTGCAGATCTCCTGGTGCGGGTCAGCCCAGCCCAACGCTCTGTGTGCGGCTCGGAAGAACAGAACTATTTACATTTCTGCTCAGACACTAGGAGAATGCTTCCATCCTGCTTCCCTGCGAAGCATCTCAGGATCAAATGCAAGGACGCAAAGGTCCCAAGTCGCCATCTAGTGGTGATGCGTGGTAACGACGCCTTCATGCACGGAGGTAAAAGTGGATTCTTGCCTTTTCTGTGCCTGTCTTTCCAGCTACCACTAAGAAGCGATTGACGTAAAGGTCAACCTTTCCTACTTGGAGCCCTGGACTGAAGGCAACATTAAAGAAAATCTGGGGATCTCTGTAGACCTGAGCTGCGGCAGCCACGGCTGCTCCCTCAGCCCCCGCTTGTGTAGTTGTGCTTCATGCCTGCACCGAGGCAGCGGCCCAGAAGCAGAGGCCGTGCTGTTCTCCGACGGCTCGGGCTGGTGCGTCTGCGTGCAGCCCTCAGTCTGTCTCCTGTGACCTGATGCCTGCAGACATGCTGCTCTTGCAATGCAAGGAATCCGGGTCTCCACAGCCGGTAACTCACAAGAGGAAGAGGTAAGTTTCCAGCAGAAGGGATTAGGAGCCTCAAGCAGTATTCGGTGATCTGCCTACCTAGAGGCACGGACCCTACGAACACATCAGAAACAAGTCGCGTTCTTTGTGTCTGACGCAGTGTGCGAACGCTGAACAGAAGGTAGCATGGAGCATCGCTGCGGAAAGAGTTCAGGCCACAGCCAGGGTGAGCTGTGTAATCGAGTCAAGGATGACTTCATCTGCAGAGGTACAAGACATCTGCAAATACACCGAAATTTTGTAGTTTAAAAGAAAATTGGTGGATATTTTCTCCAATTTAACAGCAATTCTAAAATTTATGAGGCACGACCC
Organism: Octodon degus; assembly: GCF_000260255.1. Taxonomy (NCBI): domain Eukaryota; kingdom Metazoa; phylum Chordata; class Mammalia; order Rodentia; family Octodontidae; genus Octodon; species Octodon degus. The sequence continues at coordinate 9,010,704 of NW_004524625.1, read as the reverse complement.
TTATCAGTTGTGAAGGTGTAAAAAAGCTTTGTTAAACCACGAGGACAGGAAAATGATGCCCCTTGGGGTAGGAAAGAGCAAATTAATTTTCTATGGAAAATAATTTTACAAAACTATTTTCAGGTGAAGGGGCAGTTAGAGGCAAGGTAGCCAAAAGTGCAGGACAAAACAGCAAGGGCAGCTAATAAATACATTAATTTCATTTCTAGGAGCCTGGAAGCCACAGGCTGACCTGGACTCCTACTCGGAGACTTACTCAGGGTGGGGTGTCTACTTCCAGGCTCCTGCCAGCTGGCCGAATCCCCTCTCTGAGTCCCGGGCCTGGGATCTGCGAGTCCTGTAAGCTGGCGTTGCTCAGAGCTCCTGGAAGTAGCCATGTTTCTTCTCCCATGACGCCCTCCGTGTCCAAAGGACAGCGACAAAGCAGTGAGCTCTTCTCACCAGCTGAATCTTTCTGGCTTCTCCTCCTACCTTCCTTTTCTCTTTCCAGCTGGAGAAAGTTCTGGGCTGTTACATCCTGTGTGACGGGAGTGGACCCACTGGACAATCTCCCTTTCCAGAGGTTACTGGTGTGATACCCATAGCTCAGGGACAGGACTGACCACCTGTAACACTCACAGGTGGTGGGGATGGTGGTGTGGACTCTTGAGGTCATCTGTAGAAGTTCTCTGTCCCACAAATTGCACTTCCTGTTTGCGCGCCCTACTTGTGGGGCCTCTGCTGTCCTCTGTCCAAGTTCGGCTAATACCTATCTCTTGCCTGATTTCCCAATCTGTCTAGCATTTGTGTCAGGCTCTTTTCATTTTCTCCTCTGAACAAATCATTCTATCCTCTGCTGAGATTCTGACAGACTGACTTGGGAAAATATGCTTGATAAGACACCATCATTTTGGGGTTCTTGTATTTTAAGAAGGTATTAGGTCTTAAGTTCTAGTTATCCACATGGGAAGGGAAGGTATTTTGCAGCTATGGCCTGTGAGAGTGAGAATGTGTCTTGGTTACTTTTCTCTGATTGCTGGGACAAAATACCTGGTTTAAGGAAGGGAAGGTTTATTTAGCTCACAGTTAGTGGTGGTTTTAGTCCATAATCAGCTGGCTCCAAGGCAGACTGGCACATGGAAGAGGGTAGCAGTTCATAGCAGAGGAAAAGAGCAAAAACAACAAGAGCAAAAAAGGAGGAGAGACAGAGGGCAAGCGTCCTTCCCTCCTTTATACTGTATGCAGGCTGCCCAGCCCAGGGTGGGTGTGGCACGCCCATCAATAATCCCAGCACTGGATCATGATTTAATCACAAACTCTAGAAGCCCATCTCAAGGCTGCATGAGGCTCTGGGGGGACAGCTAGACACAACCATAACATTCCACCCCTGGCACTCCGAAGACTCATGCACATCCTTTTATGCAAAAGGCATTTTAGTCCACCTTTAAGAGTTGCCAAAATCCTACCAGTTTCGGCATTGCTAAAAAGTCTAAGTCCCAAGTCTCCTCCAAGCTCTAAGGCAAACTCTTATCTGTGATCCCTGGTACAAATGAAAAGTTAAGCACTTCCAAGATTCAATGGCACAAGATAAACATTACCATTCCAAAAAGTACACACAAAAATACAAATCATTGGCACCAAAGCAAATCCAAAGTCCAGCAGGGCAAACATTAAGTCCTGTACTTCGTTCCATGTCCAACATCTGAGGCAATCTGTGGCAAATAGCTCCACGTGGCTTCACCCCATGGCACTTCTGGTGGCTGTGGCTACCATGGCTTCTCTCTTGGACCTGCTCTGCTCCCTCCTTGCAGTTTTCCTAGACAATCCACACGCCTGGTTTCTCCTAACTTCTGGGGCCTCTGCTGCACTCTTTGCTTCTCACTCACAGCTTCACACACTCCCTTCCCTGAGGCACACTGCCTGGCCTCCCTGCCCTTCTGAAATTGAGGTGGAAGCCCTCTTAACCTCAGAGCTCTTTCTGCATGCGCCCCAAACCAATGCTATGTGGATGATGCTAAGGCCTGCTGCCAGCTGGAGCAGGAGCCAGGCTTGCTGCTCTTCTGGCTGTACAGCTTAAGTGCCTGGATTGTTGGCTACTGCGAATCCAATTCTGAGGAACAAATACACTACGCCACTGCCATTCTGGAACCCAGTGCTGCCACTGTCATTGCAGAACTTGGTGCTCTACAGCGTTGTCCTCTAAGCAAAGTCTTTCCTTTTGCAATTTTGAGGATGCAAAGGGTGGGTCCTTGTTGCTTCCTGTGATACCCTCAGGCCATCCTTTTCCTGTTCCTTCTCAGCAATGGAGATCTCCGCTCTATCTCTGCAGCCCACAGTTTTATTGAGGGTTTTTTTTCTGGCCAATCTCACAACAGCTTAAAGTATCCTGCTGGGCTCTTTGATCTTGATTCTCAGCATAAATCTTGCTGAAATTCCACAAAGATAGCCATGCCACTGCCTCAAAATTCAGCTGCCTTGAAGTTTTTTCTGCCTGATTAATCATTCCACCCTCTTAATCTCAGTCTCTGGAAAATTCTCTGGACAAGAGCAAAATCAGACAAACTGTCATAACACCCATCATCTGGTGTCCGGCACCCAATGCAGTCCTTCCCAGCAGAAACCTCCCCAGCCTGGTCTTTATAGGTAGGATTTCTATCAGGCTTTTGTTCTTCTGAACTTAGACTGGAATCTCCCCTACAGAGCAGCCAAAGGGGTTCCTGATGTACTCCTCCAGGCAGCATCTCTGAGCCTTTCCTGTCTCTTCCCATAAGCTGTTCCCAAAGGCTACTGAGCCACATGGTCAGGTAAGTCACATCAATGACCCCCTTCTCTAGTACCAAATTCTGTCTCAGTTACTTTTATCTCACTGCTGGGGCAAAATACCCAGCACCCTAAATTAAGGGATGAAAGGTTTATTTGGCTTACAGTTTGTGGAGGTTTCAGTCCACACTTGCCTGGCTCTGAGGCAGAATGGCACATGGCAGAGGGCAGCCATTCATGATGGCAGAAGGCAGCAAAAAGCCAAGGGAGGAGCAGCAGAGGGTAAGTCTCTCTCCTTTCCTCATATTGTATGCAGGCTGCCCACCCCATGGCAGGTGTAGAACTCATACCCATAATCCCAGCATTGGACGATGAATCAATCAGAAACTCTGGAAGCTCCCCAATGACTGTATGAGGATTTTTTTGGGGAAAGCCAGACACAAGCCATAACAGGATGTAGTCTCACAGCACCAGGAATGGAATCTGGTTATTATACTAATGTGATTCCTACACAAAACAGGGGGTGAGCTCAGATTTCCTTCATTCAAAACCTGACAACTTCATCTAGAACACGTAGGCTCTCAACCTCCAGGGTCCCCACCTGAAAATAAGGCTGGTAAGAGAATCTCCCTTTCTGGGAGGGTAAATGGCTTAATGCACGTGAGCACTTTACGCTGCCTGTCGAGTACTAAGTGCTGGGTTGATGGAACTGTTATTAATGTTATTCAGCATTGAGAGCAGCCTTGAAGGGCCTCGTGCTTTTACTGCTTCACCAGGACTGGGCCCAAGGAAGACAGCTGTGTTCTTTTCCCTTCCCTGTTCTTCCTCTTCCTGCATTTTGACCATCCTGCACTTGTCGCCTACCATGACAGTGCCTCTACTTAGCAGATTTTTTTAAGGTGGAGAAAACCCATCAGCATCAAGAATCTAAAAGCCCAGATCATCCC
>NW_004524625.1:8983899-9006918 GCF_000260255.1 Octodon degus | reverse complement strand
TATATATAATTCTTTTGGTACAGGGTCTTGCTACACAGCTCAACAAATGGGTATTTTGTACACACTTCGTATTTCTGGTTTTTCTTTTGTTTTTTCATCAGTTCGTACATGTTATTTATTTTTGATGATATAGAAACATTCACCTGCTTCAATGCAGAACAGTAAATACTTTTAAAGCAAAATTGGGGTAGGAAGAGATTACAAAGGAAGCCCCTTCCCTTCTTTCCTTTCCTGCAAAGCAGCCTTAGCAGTGTGAGACTAATGCAGTCCTTAAGATTGTGGTTCTCAAAGTTTGGTCCTGATGGTCAGCTTCAATGTCACCAAGGAACTTGCTAAAAAATTAGAAATTCTGGCAGTGACTCTAGCAATTTGTTTCTTTTTTAGTGTATTTGCTTGTTGCAGGGTCTCACTACGCATCTTGGACTCGTGGTGATCCTCCTGCTTTCAGCCTCCCTAGCGCCGGGATTACAGGTGTGCACCACTATGCCTGGTCTCTGGCTGGCTCCGCCTACCCTGGGGGCGGGGCTGGCATAGCATGTGGTGCCGGGGATCGAACTGTGGTCCCTGTGCTTGCCTAAGCAGGCACTTAGTCTGCTGAGCTATCTTGTTGGCCCCTAGCATTCTGTTTTAATAAGACTTCCAGGTGCTTCACTCAGCATTTTCAAACTACAATGAGGATTGAGTTTTCCTTCGCTTACCCCAGAATATTTTGCACTTGAGATCCTGTACTTGATCCTAGCCAAAAGGCCAAGTAGTGATTATTATTATTTTGGGCTTAAGAAAGATCCAGTGCTGTCCCCGATCTCATTCTTCCTCTGGTCTTTCTTGCATTGAAGAAACTTCTTCTGTTAGGCTGATGCTCCAGTGCGCACGAAGGAAGCACTCCTGGTCCGCAGGTCCTGACACCTCGCTAGTCTCTGCAAGTCTCCTCAAGGGTCTGGGTGCATGGCCCTATGGATGCATGCTCACCTTTATTCGTTCTGTTTTTATTCCTTATTCTCCATCTCAAGAATGTATTTTTAATATGTATCCTTTTGGCATGTACTTCGTAGTATGTGCATTGTTTTGGGCACGTATATTTCTGGTAACATAAGCGGCATTATGTTACGTTCTACCATCACATAGATGGTACTGTAGACCCACCCACGTTCCCATACGCTCATTGCGTTAGCAGCTTCCAGCCGCTCTTCTCCGCAGTGTGCGTCCCCTGTCTTCCCTGATGGGCTTCCAAACTGCCTCCTGCTGCCTGGCTCCACGAACTGTGCTGTGGTGAAGGTCCCTGGCCTGAACCAGCCAGAGAACCGCTGCATCAGCTGACCGGGAAGATGTGCTTCAGCCAATGTATGTTTGCTCAGGATCAGAGGCACCTCCTAAAAGGACTCCTCCCGGAGGCGGAGAGCAGCCAGGCTGTGCAAATGAGGATGAGGAGGGCGTGGCGGCTTCTAGGTGCAGCGTGTTTCCCCATCTATCCCCGCCGGTCCTGAGTCTGTATTCCCTAGCAGAGAAGCCGGGCAGGAAGAGCGGAGACATCGTGGACCACACATGCTAGTTGGATGCTTTTCTCCTGCAGTGTGTTTGGGGCATTCTGCAGTTATTTTGCAGCAGCTGAGATTTTATAATGGAGAAAAGCAACCAAGTGTGGACTTTCACTGTTCCTGTGACTCCAACCCCATTCTCAAGAGTTTGAGATATGGGACAATATGTGACCCAGGAATGGACCTGTGGCCTTTTGAAGTGGTTTTGTCTGCTGCAATTGTAGGCTCTGGGTTATATAACCACACATCACACATTGAGTTGGTACTTTTTTTTTCTTTCACTGGACTAAGGACAATTTAATGTTTTTATGTACAGAAACCTCAAGAGTACATTTAGCCCAGTTTAGTGGCAAGCTCCTTAGCCTTCGCCTTCTCCAGCTTGGCAATACGAGCCACAGATTTTGAACCCAGAATGTGGCCTCCCCAGTGATGGTGGATATCATTGTATCTGTCACTGTAGTCAGTCCTGATGGCCTCCACCAGCTTAGCCAGTGGGCCTTTGTCTTCCGAGTTGACTTGCATGAAGGTGACAGTGGTACAGGTCTTCCTGTGGACCAGACGCCCCAGCCTGGGCTTCCCCTTGATGATGCAGTAAGGGACCCCCATCTTGCAACACAGGGCAGGGAGGAACATGACCAGTTCGATGGGGTCCACGTCATGTGCAGTCACCATGAGCTGAGCCTTCTTGCTCGTACCAGAGTGGTGACAGTGTTGACTCCTGCCCTGAGGACCGATGGCCTCTTAGTGGGGACATCCCCTTTGCTAGCAGCTGTCTTCTGTGCCCAGACCAAGAGCCTCTGCTTCTTCTCTTGTTTGGTCTCTGGTCTGTACTCGTGGGTGAGCTTGGTCTCTGGTCTGTACTCGTGGGTGAGCTTAAGCAGATGGGTAGCTGTTTGGCGGTCCAAGGCCTGGGTGAACTAGTTAATTGCATGGGGCACCTTCAGCCGCTTGTACAGGACGGCCCTCTGTTGCTGCAGCTGGATGTAACGGGGCCATTGACAAAGTGGGTGAGGTCTCTCTTGGGCTGGATGTCCTGTCCAATGCCAAAATTCTTTGGCTTCTTCTCAAACAGGGGATTTACCACCTTCTTGGCTTCTTGCTTCTTCATGACAGCATGGGCTGGAGCCACCTTCTTGCCCTTGGCCTTCTTCCCTTTCAGCATCCTAGCCAGCTGACAGAAAGAGACTTACAGAAGGAGTTGTCTTGAGTTGGTATTAATATCATGTGATAGAGCTTGTGACCCACCCACAACCTGATAGAAATTCATGAGACTCCAATACAAAGCTGACCTTGAAAATGTATTTTTGCAGAGGACCAAGGACTTAATAATACAGGTTTACAGCACTAGAAAGAGAAATAGAGATCTATATTTATCAACACAGCTTAATCATGGCTGAAAAGACCCAGTGCAAGTTCTGTGTTTGGACTGAAGTCATTGAGATGTGTGTTTATTGCCGCACCCTTTGGGCCCGTCTTAAAGGAGGGTAGACGGTGCTTGGGATAGTCTTTTCTTTTCTTTTTTTGGCCCCATGACTGTGATCCCCATGTAGTTCTGACAGAAACAACTCCATTCTGGAACATACTTCAAGGGACTTTTAATCCCCTAAGTAAATCACTGTTCTGGATTATCCAAGTACATGCTCTGGGATGCAATGTTTCACAAGATTTTCCTTTAATAAATCCCACTGGGCTGTCAGTGAAGCCTAATTAGTTTGCTTAATTGGCATGTTCTGTGCGAGGAGCTCAAGCCGACTGCTGATACTAGAGCGTCTGCACTCTGTTTAGAGCTTTGACTCTTGGTTTCTGGCAGTTGTTACAGTATTTACCCAGGCAGATGGCGGATGGCCCCTTCATCCCAATGACTTGTGCCCCTGAAAGAAGACGGGAAATTCATGCTCGAAGCAAGGATCTTAATTAATTCTCCAGAACATGGCTTTACAACTCAAACAAGTTCAGTTTGCAGTTTTATAGCTACCATGATGTAACTCGGGCCTCTTATACATCGTTAACTTGCATCAGATTGCAGGTATCTGTGGGCTGTGCTGGGCTCCCACTTAGACTGCTTTGTACGTTGTCCCTCCAGGGCCATCCAGAGGCCACCTCCCTGTGAAGCTATCTGTGATCACCACCTGCAAGAGGGCACGTGGCATCATGGCAAGACAGGGTGTTTGAAAGCGGGGCTTAAATTTGCACCCCAATTCTACTAATAGTTAACTTTGTGTTGTGCAAGCACCTTATACTCTCTCTCTCTCTCTCTTTTTTATTTTACAGAAGGGTCTACAGGATGTTCAGGGTCTCACTACTAGATCGGACTCATAATGATTCTCCTGTTTACAGCCTGCCAAGTGCTGGGATTACAGGCGGCTGCCAACATGCCCAGTCTCAGTTGCTGTCTCAGCGTGCTCCGGGGGTGGGGATAGCGCAGCAGGCCTGGGGATTGAACCCCTGACCCAGAGGCTGCTTGCAGGTGCTTTAATCCGCTGAGTTACTTGGCCATCCTATACCCACGTGCTTGTGAGGGGCGGTACGCGGAGAAGCAGGTAGGTGTCTGGCAGGCAGGGGAGATAACACAAGAGCTCCAGCCTCTCTCCCAGAACTCCATCAAGGCTCTGAGTTCTCACAGTTCTTGACCCGGAACTCACTGCATTGAGAGCTATACAGCTAGTGGCCACAGTTAGTGTGCTTTCCTCTGAGGCAGTACCTAGGGACTGAGTCTTGGACCAGCACTTGACAGGACTGTCCTTCCTGCTTCTGTGTCCTAGAAGTCAGGAGGTGGTCTCAGTTGCTGCCTGCGCTGTGCTGCCTGTGTTCTTTCGTGGATGCTTGGGCTGAGTCACCTGGGAGCACTGAGGCCTCTTGCCCAGAGTAGAGGCAGGGTCAGGCATCCTGCCTTTGTCTTTGTCCCTCCCATGTCACTATCTTGGAAGAAGCTAAGCTGTGTTAGGAACATGGCCCTCACATTCCACTAGTGGCGGTACTGAGGTACAGACAGGCAGGTGGTTGATGGATGGACAGAGTGAAGTGAAAATAAGTAGATAGGGAAGAGGCCTGAAGTGTTTCTCTCCAGTTCTAGTGAGATGCATTCTCATGGCCCGTGGCCTCATTTTATATGTCTGTCTCCATTCTACCCTTGTCCCAGCTTGCGTGCTGTTCCTCCTCCTCTTGGGAGAGTATCGGGTAGGGATGTCAGTGCAGTGGTGGGGCTAGGTTTCCACCCAGTGCAGGCTGGAGGCCCCGTTACTTTGAGCTTTATTAGAAAATTTCTCATGCCACTGAAAGGAGCACAGTTCACTTCCTACCTCAAGGGGATGTGCTGTACCATGCGGACTCTGAGAGCAGGGCCTGTAGTCACCTGCTCTCCACTTTCTCTGGTGGTTCTGCACCTTGATGGCACAGTGGCTTTTCGCCTCAGCTGGAATCTTTGTGTGGGTCTCCACAGCAAGGCTGGGAGGTCCTGCAGTTGAGGCCTGTGCTTCACTGACCTTCCCGCTCAGCTTTGGGGACTTCCACAGAAGCTGGGGGATGGATTCACGAGCAGACTAGAGTCGGAGTCAGCAGAGATTAGGAATCAGCAGAAGCAGCACAAGGGAACTAAGTGGAGACTGTGAGTGTGAGGGACCTGAGCGTCCGAGTCTGGGACTCCCATTAGCACAGCAGGTGCCAGTGACCAGGAAGCCAGGGCCACCCAGAACCCGCCCGGGAGAGGCGGCATTGGCTCCAGGTGTAAAGGTTCTTGGCTTCTCCTCAGAATCTGGCAGGTCTGGTCATGTGCTTGGGAGACCCGGGCCTGCAGTCAGATGGGCCAGGAAGAGGCGTTCGATCTGCGTGAGTGAGTGATCACTCGTAAAGCACTCACTTACTCCATTCTTCCTTTCTTTTTTAACATTTACCTCAGTATTTCTTTTTTTACCATCATGAACTCATTTCTATAGTAGAAAAAAAGGAAAATTCCACTCCTTGTATGCCCTACCTGATCATCCATTAAATATCTTATGGGATGTAATTGTTTTATTTCATGATTGTTACCAAAAATACATTTATTGTATAAGAAAGAGAATATTGAGAATGGTCTGCACAGGCATCAAGTCTTCAAGGCATGGCCCGTTAATGTTAGTCTAATCACTAGCTTTATTTCTTTGGTCACTTACAGTTCATTGTTTTCTTTGCACGAATGAGTCCATGAAACGCTACAGTTCTGGACTTCACTGCTTCATTTTTGCCGTGGCATAAGACCTAGGAGAGGGACAAATCTTGCTTCTCCTATAACTGCAGAGGGGATTCCTGAGTCTTAGACAATGAGTGACCAAGGGGCAGAACGTTGATTCTGAAAGCATCAGTCATGAGCGGGGGGCGGGGAGCATGGTGGAAATATACGAGGCCCATACATTTGTGCTGGAAGTGGAGAGAGTCAGGGTACTGAGGGGAGCTGGGGTGAAGGCAGCAGAATAGTTCTTGGGGGTCCCTAGGCCAGCATAGGACAGAAGCTTTGTGAGACGCATTCGGGGAAAGGGAGTGCATACTGCCTCTCATTGTTCATCATTTTTTTTTTCATTGTATGTATTTGATACAGGGTCTCACTATGCAACTCAGACTCATAATGATCCTGTTGTTTCCAGCCTCCGCAGTGCTGGATTACAGGCATGTGCCACCATGCCCGGACTCTGTCACCAGATCAGTGCGCCCCGGGGGTGGGGATCAAACCCTGGTGCCTGCGCTTGCCAAAGCAGGCACTTAGTCCACTGAGCTATCTTGCCGGCCCTTCATGATCATCTTTGCTGACAAATTTGAACAGATGGGTTGCATCGTGCTGATAATTAGGCTGGTTTTCATCTACAGTTGTTATTCTGCTTTGGCCTTGTCATTTTCTAAGGCTTCTTGGTGCCTGCTGCGTGCAGCCCAGAACTAGGAGAGGTCTTCACTGAGGCTTTCACGAAACACGCGGTGGGCCTAAGAGGTAGTGAGGTGTGCACGGAGGGCACAGGGCTTTGGTACTCCATAAACCTCGGTTCCAATCTAAATTCTTTGTTCCCAACTGTCTGAGATTCCATTGTCTCATTGTGTAAAAATGAGAAAAATAATAACAACGTTAGTGAGCAGTTGAGAAAAATAAAATATGCATCAGCCCAGAACCCAAATTATAGAAAGTCACCCAATGGCTACTATTATTGCTCTTGTTGCAAATGAAGACAGCTCAACGGGGTGAGAGCCTTACTGGGGTGTAACAAAGCCCGCTTGTGGATCCTGCTTCTTACGAGGTGCCCTCTGCTCTGCTTCTCCCCCCGGAGCTGACGAAGCCATCTTCTTCGTGTTATGTGGGGTCGCTCCACAGGGGTAGAGAGGATGGAGATGACTGCACTGTGTGTAGATGTGACAACCTGTGGGAGAGCCACACAGCTGGAGCTGATGCATCCCAGAGGTGGAAGGGGAGGGGCAGGCAGAAACGTGCGTGCCCACTCGGTGGCTTCCGTGCTTTTATGCCCCGCGGTGTCGGGAGGTCTGGCGTGAGAACACCCCTTCAGACGTGTCGGGCTCTTACCCCTTTGCACCACTCAGCCATTGCACGTGGGTTGCCTGGAAAGGGCATGACTTCCAGCAGGGCAGCTCTCTGCGCAGGAGGGACTCACTGACAGCTGACAAGGCTTCAGCTGAGTACATCAGCTGGGCTCGAGCCCTCCTCTGAGGGGACATGTAAGCACGCTGCGTGCAGGCAGAACACCTTGGTATCGCCAAAGCGCGGATTCATGGCTGTGCATGGTACGAATTCACCACGGGAGTGCGCATCTGTGGGCATGGGTGGCAGTGGTTCAGGAAGAGGGCACAGAGGGAGAGTGAAGGCGAGGCATTTGTGAGCAGAGAGTGACTAAGAGCTTAGTGTTGCCAAAGTATGAGTCAGAGATGGAAGTGGCGAGGGTTTAGGTCAGAGAGGTGGGAGATGGAGCTATCCCATGTGCCTCTGCTGCCTGTACCACCATTTAGGTCATAGGTGTTGTAGCTCAAAAATCGAATGACAACGAGGCAAGTCCAAAAGTTAAAAGGAGCGCTTTATTTTAGCTGGTCCCCAGCGGCCGTCTCTATGCCAGGTGCAAAGAGGCGCGCCGAGCATTGACAAGGATCAGTATTTAAGCTTGAAAACTGCAAAAACAGGGGAGGGGTGGAGAGGAAGAAGCGGCAGGATCATTAGTTCATTGGGTGGTCCCATTGGGTGGGGTGCTGAAGTCAGCAGTCACACAGGGTTCAAGTTTGGGTCAGATATCATATCATATCTTATGATACAGATATCATAAGACTTGGCTCATAGGGGTGAGGAGCTGGGAGGGGTAGACGCATACAGGACAGGAACTCAGCGAGGTTAGAAGGGCAAGAAAATGGAGTCAGTTTTGACAGAGTATAACAGTAGGAAGTCACTGAAGGTGTCAGGCAGAGTGGTGCATGCGGTGCTCATGCCCGGCAGCCACGGGGCTTAAGTGTTCGTAGGTGAATGGATAAAAGCTCCATAGGGATTTTGCAAATCAGCACACGGAGTGCTGGGGTGATTGATTGTGCCAGGGCAAGCCTGGTGGCTTGCTTCAAACAAATACATATCTGTGTGTATGTTTGTGTATTGTACAGATAACGTGCTTATTATAAGAACAGTCAGGTACTCCTGGCAAGTGCAAAGGCCTGAGTTCAACCCCTGGTTCCACAGGGAAAAACAAAACAAAACAAAAAAAAAAGAATAGTCAGGTACTAAAGAAGCGTGTAGCACAAGGTAAGATGCGTCCATTCTTCTGCCTTCCTGACTCCAAGCCTGAGGGTGATGAGTGTTAGGTGCTGTCGCAGGCTCCTCTCTGGATCAGTGTAGGCATGGCTGTGGGTACAGCAAGCCTTCACGCTGGCTTCTGCTTAGATATCTGGCAGACTCCCAAGCCAGCCTCCTGGGTTTCAATAATATTAATAATAATAATATAATAATGAGAATGATCATAATAATAGGTAGTTCTTGTTAGCTTTGTCAGCTTGCTCTGGCTATATAAGCTCTCCTTGCCTCAGTTTTCCTGCATACAAAATGGATGCTGACTCCACGGGCTGTTACAAAGGTTGAATGAGTTATTTTAGATAATATACATAACTCGGAATGCCTCATTGTATAATTTATTTATTTATTTGTTGGCCAGCTGAGCCTGCCCTGTGGGCTGGTGCAGCATGGGGTGCCAGGGATTGAACCGCGGTCCCCGTGCCTGCCTAAGCTTGCCTGAGCAGGTTCCTTAGACCGCTGAGCTATCTCCCTGGCCTCTGCCTCATTACATTTTATATTCATATATATTTTCTATCTTATAGACACTATCTTAAAATGATGAAGAGACTTTTTTTTTTAAAATTTATTTAAATGTGTGTGTTTGCGTGTGTGTGTGTGTGTGTGTGTGTGGCCAGCTCAGCCCACCAGGGGGCGGGGCTGGCTGGCATGTGGTGCTGGGGGATTGAACCGCGGTCCCTGTGTTTGCTAAGCTTGTTCCAAGTAGGTGCTTTAGACCACTGAGCCATCTCACCAGCCCCGATGAAGAGACTTTTTAACACGGCCTTGCAGTATGCTTCTCTCGACTACTAACAGATCTTGTATGTCTTTCTGCACCTGTAAACGTAAGTCTACCTCACTGCTTTAAATGCTGCGTAGCACAACATGGTATGCGCATAGGCACATGCTGTAATTTATCAAACCGCTCTCATACTTAGGGTGCAGTTTTTACTCTCACAAATAATGCTGAAAAGGCTATCTCTGTGCACTTGTTCAACTATTTCTGTAAGCTAAATTTCTACAAATCACACTGATGCTGTAAAGGAGAGAGCCCTATTATAAACTCCAGTTTTGTTTTCCAGTGAAAGCTGCTAACTGTTCTCATTCCAAAGCACATCATGAGGGGTGCATCTGAAATTTGCAGATGTACATTGGCTTTGGGGCCAAATGTGTAAGGAGCTGCGGGACTGGGGAAAAGTCCTAGCTCATGGGTGGTAAGAAGCGCCCTAGAGGGTCTCTTCTCTTGCTTTTTCTTCTTACATCCCTCTTCACCCTGAGAGTCAGTGTTTGGCAGAGCTTTCGGAGGTACATTCTGATGGATCTAACTGTGGCCCAGAGTGCTCAGAGCCTAGTTCTCTTCCTGCTCCTTTTTCCCTAGGGAAGTAGAACTGAAAGAACTGCGAGGGCTGCTGGAGCTGATGGTCTCACAGGAGCCCGCAGACCTTCACATAACTGGAGAGGCTTATGGATGGGGTACCTTTGCAAAGGGCCAACGCTAGATGCCCTGGAAGCAGTCCAGGCAGGGGCAGATCTGTTGCCTCTCTGGGGACCCTGCCTCCCCCAACTGTGAGCCCTCTGGGGCATGTTTCCATGGTGCCCTCACCCCATGCACCTATGCCACTGGGGGCAGCTTCCATCCCAACCTGTATCAGTGGGATGACCACGGGGGAGAGACACAGGAGTCTGACCTCAAGGGCCCAGTGCGACCCTGTTCTGCCATCACAGAGCTCGTGCTTGGAGGTGGGCTTCTCCTGCCTCTGTTAAGTGAAATAAATTGGACACACAAACTTAAATATTGCCTGGGTTCTCTTACATGAGAGACCCAATATATAAATAAAGGGCAAAACCAAAGGTGGATCATAAGAATTAGGGAGATAGAGCTCCCTCAAGTGGGAAGGAGAGCAAGAGATAGTGTAGGGAGAGAGAGAGAGAGAGAGAGAGAGAGAGAGAGAGAGAGAGAGAGATCCCAAAGTCTTAGACAGGGATGTCAGGCAATGGGAACAGTGGGCAAGAACCATCTGGGGAACATTCTAGAAGCAGTGTCCAGCAGTGATTGGCAGCCCTGGTGAATGAGAAGGGTGAGAGGAGCAGGCACATCCAGTTTTCTGGTGCTCTTTTTGGCTGGAAGTTGTGAGTGAGTTAGGACCCGCCCACCTTCTGACTGAGGAAACCCTTGCTGGAAAACTGGGAAGGCCCTGAGGAAGGAGATTTTGAATTTCCTCCTGCGAGCATGTGTGGCAGCCTGTTTGGGATGCTATCACAAATTACCTGATGCTAGGAAGTTATAAAGAGCAGAAACTTTCCATTCACAGTTCTGGAGGACGGGAAGTCCAAGTCAAGGCACAGGGAGTCTGAGGAAGGTGAAGGCCCCATTCTTACTCCCAAGATGGTGCCTTGAGTACTTTAGCCTCTGTTCTGTTACAGCAGAAAGGTGTGAAAGAGCAGACCCACCCCCTGAGCCTTTCCTCATCTCATGCATGAAGTCTGCCTTACCTCGATCACCTGCCGAAGGCCTCAAATCCTAAGTTCATCACACTGATGATTACATTTCAACTCCTCTCCCCTTGAGGCCCGGGACTGGGACTGAGGACTCATGGCAGCCAGGCTCTGTGCCCAGCTCCTGGCCTTAGCATGGGACTTTAGAGGGACACATTCAGACTGCAGCTGCACTATGTATAAATACAAAATATTTTCACCTTGAATGGAAAGATAGATGTTCCTAAATTGCTCTTTAACACTTGGACCAATTTACACTGTACTCCCACAGTAAACTATACCTGTGTCTCTCTTTCCTTATCTTTGAAAACAGCATCATTTTGCTTTAAATATTCTACCAAAAAAAAAAAAATCTACCAAACTAATAAGAAGGTAAAGGAGTATCTTAATGTTGATTTAATTGGGCTTTTTCTTAATTATGATACAATCAAATATATTAACATTTCTATTGGTTTGTGTGGCTTTTCTTCGTTAATTTGTAGAATTTATTTTACATTAAGGAAATTGACCTTTTGCCGAGCACATGTATAAGCAAATTCCTTGAAATATTCTGTGTTCTTGTAACTTGCTTTCTCGTGCATTAATGTGGTCAGATTTCTCAGTCCTTTGCCGGTAGGGTTTTGGCTTTCCTGTCATGATTAGAAAGTATTTCCTACCTCAAGATTATGCAGCGGTGGGTGCTTCTCAGTGTGCAGTGGGGCTGCGTCCCAGCGAGCCCAGTGCAGGTGAGAACGTGGGCATGCAAAGCCCGGTCTCCGCGGGATGCGTGTCTCTTTCTCGCCGTGAGCAAGCTGGAAAACGGTAAATGGAGCCAGTATACACTGGGCGCGGCCCACACTGACCCACGCTTCTAATTCTACTTTCATTTTATGTATTTATTTTTTAAATTTTTATTTGGTGGAACCGGGGATTGAATTCAGGCCCTTGTGCTTGCCAGGCAAGCGCTTATTCTACTGAGTCATCTCCCCAGCCCCTATTTCTTTCGTTCTAGAAGTATATTAAAAATCTCTGATTTTTTTTTGTTTAAAACAGAAAAAGATAAAGAAAACAAATTCCAAGTCCCCACCCCTTGCCCCAAAGCCCAGAGCCTCTGTGTTAACAGATTAACCTTGCTCAGAGAAATTATATATGGATAAAATTTTAGAAAAACGAGCAGTGTGGAAGTACCGAAGCAACCGTGTCTTCCTTACCTGTGTCCCCACGGCTGCTCACCCAGGAGACTACCCCTCACAAATTTCTTACAAGCCTTTCAAAGAAAAATCTTCATTTATGAATTTTTGAAAATGTCTTCACCATATTGTCATTCTTCATTTTTCTTACATTTTAATAATTGTTAAAAACAAACTTACTCGTTTCATGGGTGAAAAATCTCTGTGGGATTTATTTTGCTGTGGGAAAGAAGGCAGGAATGTAGTTTATCTTTTTTCTCCCTAAAATGCCGGCCAGTGCCCAGTGCTCTTTATTTATCTCTCCCTGCTGACTTGAAGTGTCTGTTTGCTTATCTCTCCGCTTAGGAGACCTGGGTTTTGTCTGTAGCTCTGTCACTAATTTCTAGGTGACCTTTGAAAAGCCTGTCTTCTCTGGACCCCAGTTTATTTCTGGGTACAAGAAGGACTGAGAGAGTCGCGCTCTTCTTCCCTCCCGCGGCGTGCAGAAGGGAAGGGTCTCCAGGGTGTTCAGGGTCTCACTACTAGATCGGACTCTAGTGATCTGCTTGCTTACAGCCTCCCAAGAGCTGGGATTACAGGCGTGCGCCACCACGCCCAGTCCTAATCGCTGCCTCAGCATGCTCCAGGGAACCCCCGGCCCCTGCGCCTGCATGCAGGCCCTTTAATCCTCTGAGCTATTTGGCCAGCCCTCAGATCTCCGCTTTGAAGATGGAATAGGTCACTCGCTTTTGGCCACCTACAAAGTCACGAGTTTTCCATGTTATAACGCCCAGTTTACCAGCGGGCGTCTGGGCGCTAAAGGTTCTTTCCTTGTGTGCGCTCCTGTAGATCGAATCAAAACCTTTCCGCTGAGCTGTATCCCCAGCCTGTTTTAAAAATCATTTTTATTTTCATTATTATTTTATTATTTATTTAATTATTATTTTATTTTAATTATTATGAACTTTAAGTTGCTAAGTTGCTGTCGCGGGGCCTGGCCTTGCAGTCCTCCTGCCTCAGCCTCCCAGAGTGCTACAGTTAGAGGTGTGCGGCGTTCCAATCAGCTAAATATGAGCAACTAATCTGAAGACAACACTAAGCATTACAACTACCATGAAATTCATATTATTTTGTTTAGTGAAATTGTGTATAATATGTAGTTTTTATGTTTTAATACTATTTTGTACTCTCTTAAAAAAAAAAAAAAGATCTTGATCCAGTGGCCTGGGTACCCGGCCCGGCCGGAGGCGGCCGCGGTAGCGCGCGCTCGCCACGAGGTGGCGCTCGACGCTCAGCAGTGAGCCGGCCTCGGCGCGCTCCGCCGCAGGCCCCGGTAGGCTGCAGCTTTCCAGCAGGTGGAATTCCTCTTCGCGTCTTTGCTGAACCCTTCCAGGCAGGGCGCGGATGTGCTGATGCTTTCTCGGGCTAAAGAAGATCGCAGGCGGTCGCTTTCTTCTGTGCGAGCTGAGCACGTGCGTTTCCTCGGGAATCTGATGGGGTTTGCAGGATGCACTGGGGAAACCCTCCGGCTGCCCAGCGGGGGGCGGGTCGCAGGCTGGCGGGAGGTCAGGGCGAGGCGGAGGGTCAGCCTCTGCTGCTGTCCTCGCTGTGTGAGTGCAGAATCCGCTTCCTAGAGGGGCCAGCGGGTCCACCTCACGAGGCAGGGTCCTCCCCCGCTTCAGGCCAGGCCGGATTCCAAAGACCGGGTGGAAGTGGGACGGGAATATAGGGATTGAAAGGCGTTAGTAGCGCGGCCAGAAGCACCCTTTTTCTTACGTTCTCAGAACTTTGATTCTCGTGAATGTTGAAAGCACTCTTGAGGCAAGGGCAGGCCATATGACCTCCTTGTCGCAGACGAGGAAGCCGAGACCCAGGAAGACTGCAGACCCAATGATAAGAATCATGGCCTGCTTCAATAGAAAGATGCCTGCCCGGGACCACGTGCGCACCCGCCAAAGCGAGCGGATCCGCGGGGCTGGGAGCGTCCATTATTCACTCACCTAATCAACAGCATCCAGGTCAGTGCAGCATGTGATACTGGGGATCGCTCCTGGGTCTCTGCTCTTACCTAAGCAGGAGCTTTAGTCTGCTGAGCTATCTCACTGGTCCCCATTATCTTTCTTAGACAGGGTCTCGCTGTGTCCTTCAGAGTCAAGCCGCGCTTACGGAATGAGATGGGACGGATTGAACCGATTATGTACGGCTGGGGTGCCGGAAGGGCGCGCTCAGGACTTCCCCTTCTGCTTCCCCTACAGGCCGGCCAAGCTGTTGAAACTGTTCAGCGCGATTCAGTGTGTCCTGCACGTGCTGCGCGCGCGCCGTTTTATTCCTTAGCCAATTTGGGCACAACGACCAGCCTGCTGCTAACCCCGGATAACACGCTGAAAAACACCGAGCTCCGCTGAATTCCAAAGTCCAGGCCGGAGCCTATGAATCTTGCCCTGGTGGAAGGAGGAGTGGAGGAACTGGAAACTCTAAACTGCGGGAGGTGGTACTTTGATTTAGAAGGACAGAGCGGCAGCTGAAGTGTGGCTGGTGTGTTGACACGCTGTGGACCCTTGAGCAGGCCAGGTCACGGTCTGGGCACCGGCTCCCTCCTTTTAAGAGCATCCCTCACTTTGTGGGATCACCCCCTGCCTGGGCTCCTTTCGGCAGCGGCTGGGGACCTAGTGTCACAGATGCCGTCGCTGGCAGGGGCCTGGTCCTGGTGGGTGGACACTGAAAGAACACCCAGCTTTGAGGTACACATGCTGAATGCAGTGAGCCGACGTTATACGGGGGAAACAGATTTGGGCGTTCACATTTTACATTTAAAGAGATAATTGGTTCAACATTCATGAGAGATTATTCCTCTGGTTGTGGTAGAAGCCCGGTCTTCTGAATCTTGGCCCTGTAATGTAATGAGTCTGAACATTCCTCTCTGCATAAAATGACCTCAGAAAGGATCTCTGGGGCCGGGGAGATGGCTCAGTAGAATAAGTGCTTGCCTGGCAAGTGCAAGGGCCTGAGTTCAAACCCTGGTTCCGAAAAAAAAAAAAGAAAAAAGAAAAAAGAAAAAAGAAAAAAAAAAAAAAGGATCTCTGTGGTCTTTTATAACCTAATTATCTTTTCAAAAATATTTATTTATTTATTTTGGACAGGGTCTCACTACACAGCTTGGACTTGTAGTGATCCTCCTGTTTTCAGTCTCCTCAGTTCTGGGATTACAGGCCTGTGCCACAACTCCCAGACTTGATTATCTGCTCAGCATGCCCGGGAGTGGGGGGAGGTGGGGAGGGAGTGGGTCAGTGCAGCATGTGATACTGGGGATCGCTCCTGGGTCTCTGCTCTTACCTAAGCAGGAGCTTTAGTCTGCTGAGCTATCTCACTGGTCCCCATTATCTTTCTTAGACAGGGTCTCGCTGTGTCCTTCAGGCTGGCCTGGACTCGCTGTGCAGCCTTGAACTCACAGGCCATCTTCCTACTTCAGCCCCCCAAGTGCTGGCATTATGACTGTGCACCACCACACCCTGCTTAAAACCCAACTGTCACATAAATTTAGGTCAGTCTGTTAAATGGAAGAAAACATGATTCAGGGTCCTAAACAAGGGGCCAGGATTGGGATGGATCTTGGGAAAGCCTCAGTTATTTACAAAGTCAGCGCGCTGTGGGCATTTGTTCCACTCTGTGCAGAACACCTCGTGCCATCTTTTGAGGGTAAATACAAAGACAAAACACAGCCCCTGGCTCTGCCAAATTCACAATCTGTATGGGAAGTAGTAACTGCCCAATAGGCAGCTGGTGTGATAACAGAAGGGTACCATGAGAGAAAGAGAGCGATAAAAGGGAAGACCAGAGCGGGTTCCTTAAACCCGTGTCGGGTGGTAAACTCAGAGCATAAGTGAGTAGGATTCAGCCAGAGCAGCTTTCGGATTGGAGGGGTTCCTGTGAAGACGGGGTGGGCAGGGCGCTCGCTTCCTCTGCTATGGCCTTCCCCGCTTACCCGGAAGAAGGAGGAGGGGCAGCAGGACCTGGCTCCCCGCAGCTCCCGGGCTCTGTGGAGACCCAAGGTGACGGTTCTGCGTTCTTGGTGCATTTTCCTCGTGCAGAAGGGCTCAGCACATGCGCTGCGTCAGCGCATGCCTGTGGACACAAGGCTGCCCCCAGGGACACCTGTTTCCAGGCCGATGAATTTAGTACTTGGATTTGGCTTCCCCAGAAGCTCTAGTTGAGAATTCCATGTATGAGAAACTAGAAAGGATATGGATGCTGAGGAGAAATCGGCTCTGAACGGTGAGGAGTCAGGTAGTTTTCACAGGAGGCCGTTGCTGCTCACTTCCTGCAGAGGAACTCTGGAGAGGATGTTTCAGAAGTCTTCCAGCCAATGGCAGAGGGAGCTCGGGTGTTTGCAGTTACTGTTTGAGGGCTGCCTGAGCCTCTTCCCTCGCTGGGATGTGTGGGTTCTGTCCTAAGCGTTTCCAGCTTAGGTGTGGGAAGGCTGTGTGGGCCCACCCGCCTCAGGGAAGTTCTCTGAGAAGACACAGATGATGGCGTGCGCATAAGTGGTGAGGGCGTCCCAGGAGTTGCTGGCAGTGTGGGTAGAGCGCTGGCACACTCGGAGCCTCAGCACCCTTTAGCTGTGTGCACATTACACTGTCCTGTCAGGGGTGGTTCTAACCGAAGCCTCCGAAGCCTCTCAGTCAGGTGCCTTTTGGTTTCTGACTACTGCCCTTTAGGTGGGTGAAATCCTTCAGGACACAGAGCGCCATCCTGGTGACTTATCTGGAGACTTTCTGGCTCATTTTAAACTGTGTAGAGATCCTGCTGTGAAATCCCCTTCTTCACAGTGCTTGGGGATTAAAAAACAGCACTTTGTAACCACACCCAGGCTTACCTGGATGCACGGCTCTCCAGTGGTAGGGAGCCAGGGGAATACAGAGCTCCGCGCTGTTGACTTAACAGGACTCAGAAGCTTGATATTCTTACTCCTCTGTCGTGTATGTGAAGCATGTGGCATGCATCGGCCTCTGTGAGAATGTCAGACCTGACACCTGTCTTTCAGAAGCTAGTGGATGAGTTTAGAAATTCATGATACACACAGAAGAGGCAGATAGCCATGTTAGAGTGAGTAAATACTGACTATTCTGGACAATAACACAAACATTAACAACACTTAACTTTCCAAAAGGGAAGAATCAATATCTACCTAGCTGGTGGGGTGAGGAAAAGACAGAGCTAAGATAGATTTGGAGATGCTGGTGAGAGACATGCAGAAGGCTGGACAAGGAGTATCGTGGGTGGGCAGTCACTGCCAGAAGAGGGGACTGTGAGCAGGACGTGAGCCTTGAGGAGGAGCCAGAAGTGGGTGTGGAGCAAGAAAACCCATGAAGAAGTGGGGGTCTAGCTATGAAGGGCTTCAGAATTCAACTGCTCCACGGAATCATCTCCTCCTCTGGCCCTGCTGAGGATGGTCCATAGTGAGGGACTCTATCTCATTGCCCAGTGTTCTCTACGTTAAGAGTTAGGGGGCCAGGAGGTATCTGTATGATCCTTGATTAATATGAGGGCTACAATTCTAGAGTGCCTAAGACCGCCGTCCAGGCTTTGATCCTCAGAGTTCACTGCCTTGGACACTGTCCAGGCTCCTGCAAGGCAGGAAGGTTGAGAAAATGGGCGTTAGAAGAAAGATGTCTTCTGTGGAGCTAAGGGTGTGTCACAGCATGTGGAGCCAGCTCAGACCTCCTGAGCTAGTGAGTTGTTAAGTTACCAGGCGGAGGAAAGAAGCCCACCCCTAGGTCATCAGGCTTTGTCTTTTCCTCTTCAATTCCCTGCCTTTGGCACTGATAAAACTCTCCCTATGGGTTACAGCTGGCGCTGCGGTCCTACTTGGGAGGTGGGTGCCCATAAGTCTTCCTGCAGCTGGGGCTGGGGTGATGTGTCCAGGGTGGCCAGGAGTGTGTGTCTCGTGCTGGTGTCTGCGGTTCTCAGGAAGAGCAACTTGAGGGTCCCTGCCCATGACTACAGTCTGAGTGTGTGTCTTAAAATTCATATGTTGGGACTTAATCACCAGTGTGGTAGGATGAAGAGGTGGGCTTCTAGAAGGCGATTTAGTCATGAGGTGAAATCCTCATGAAAGTGCTGAGGGACCTAATAAGGTGGTTGGGGGGAGCCGGCAGGGTCCCTTTTTCTCCTTCCATCCCTTCTGCCACATGTAGACAGAGCTGAAGGCTCAGACTGAGCCCTCAACAGACACTGCGCTTCCCAGAGAGTTGCTGTTTGACTCCCCAACCTTCTGAACTGTGAGAAAATAAATTTCTGTTCTTTCTTAGTTACCTGGTCCTCAGGTGTGCTGTTGTCTCCTCAATTAGATGAGGAGACACTGGGATGGATGAACTCACTTTGATACCACTTTGTGTGGGGTGCACCATGACCTACTCCATGAAAGACGCGTGGCACTCTCTGTGTGAAGATCTACTGAGAAAGACAGAGAGGCAGAGGAGCCACAGAGTGCACAAGATGCTGGCTGCCACTGCAGATTTTGCATAGTGAATGTGTTTGAGCTACAGAACTAGATAAAAAGCACTCTAGTCAAAGATGTTGTTAACTGATTTGCACATTTATAGGCAGACTAGAAGAGTGTTCCATGTGGCAAAGGAGTTTTGGTCCAAGAAGAAGCCCCGAGGAGCTTCCTGAGCTTAGTTGGGAGCATTGCAAATTGACATTACTGTCACCTTCCTTATTCTTCATGAACTAGGTCTTTGTGAGAACCTCAGGAGATGAGGGCAAAAGAGTGTGTTTGGACACTGGAAACCAGAGGTTCCTCTTCGCTTGAGAAGTCATGTTCAGATTCTGGTTCAGCAGTAGTGAATTTCTCCCATTGGACTGCAAATCCTGTTTCTTGCTGCTTGGTGGATTGATGGCTCACTCTCATGCTGGATGCACTGCAGGGGATTTAAAATCGGAAGACACAAGTACGAGTACATGCTTTGCCATTTGCTGGCGATGTTGTCTTGGATAAGCCATCGATCTTTCTGAATCTGTTTTCTCATCAGTAAAACATCTAACTCTTGAGACTTCTCTGACAGCCAAATCAAACAATAAATGTCAAAGCTCTTTGCAGACTCCAAGGCCCTTGACATGAGTTTTCTATGATTACTGCTACCTACAAAATTCCATGGCGTGTAATGGTGCTGTCTGCCTCACTCAGAGCAGCTGTTCTGGCTCTGCTTCGCACACATGGGTGAGCAGTTTACTCCAAGGGAATAGTTGGCTCATTACGAGACTGTAACTGCTACAAAAGTGCACAGAGCCTCCCACCTCATGGAGAACAGTGCCTACACCTTCCCCAGAGCCAGCCGCTGCCAGATGTAACTATGTGTGTGCAGCAGACAGTAGCTGGGCCTGCTGTCTTATGAAAGCATAATGGCAGGTATCTAATGTGATTAGGGATGGCCAAACTAGCCTGACTCAGTGACATGTTCCAAATCCCGTCGCAGACACTCTCGGATGGCCAACTAGTTTTCTCCTCATTGCCCATAGGAGTGTCCCTAGATTTAGCTGAGCCTTTGATTTGCTCTTCATCTAAAGTGGTATAGTACAGTAGGATGCGTGTGGGTGTCATAGAGACAAGCCCTTGGGTGCTGCCTCCACCATGGAGGGGTCTTAAAGAATAGCAGCACCTTTTAGGCTTATCCAGCGCACCTAACTTAGTGCACCAGCAGGGCCCAGCCCTCTGTCCTGTGCACCTTTGCTTAACTCCTTCTCCAGCACTGGTTGATCAATTACTTCTGTTTGTGGAACAGAAGAATCAATCGTGAAAATGCAGGTTCCTGTCTACCCAAGGAGATCTAGTTTCTCTGTCTGTCTGTCTGTCTGTCTGTCTGTCTGTCTGTCTGTCTATCTATCTATATTCTACACTAAAGCAAACCATCTTCTCTTTACCTACCCATCCCTCCTAATCCCTCAACCTCTAATCATTATTCTGTGTTCAGGTGCACTATTTTAGCATCCACATATGAGGAGGAGAATGCTACCCATGTGTTTGGCTCACACCAATTAGCATAATGCTTCCCAGCTCGATTCATCTTGCTGAAAATGACAGAATTTCATTCTTTGTTGCGGAGAAGCATTCCGTGTGTGATATACGCTGTATTTCTCTGTTGCTGGGCAGCTAGGCTAGTTCCGTGTCTTGGCCGTTGTGAACAGGGCTGCAACCAGCAGGGCGTGGCTGATTTCTTTATGTGCTGATTTCACTGTCTTCAGGTATATACCCCAAAGTAGGATGTCTGGATGGCATACTAGATTTACAAGGTATGCTAGAAAAGTATGACCAGCACACCAGTTAAAATTATTACAGTTGTCATGAACTCCCTTTCGAATACACCCCCTTAGAGCCCACTTATCCCATTATTATGTGGCTTCCTCCAGTTTCGGAAGTCCTCTTCTGGGAATGTCCTTAGGTGGGCTCTTGGGGCTGGGCTGCCTTGGTGTCTTGAGCTGATCCAAAGTGTTTATTTTTTATGGCCATTTTCACATTGGGAAAGAGCCAGAGGTTTTGTGTTGCCAAATCTTGTAAGTAATGTGGGTGAATCTACATTTTTAAATTTTAAAATTAGACTAAAAGAAAAATTGGCATAAATACCACTCACAATACATCCCCTTGCTTTGAGCACACTCATCCCCCGGTTACTGCTGCTCTCCGAAGCAGTTCTGGAAGTCCTCCTTTGAGTCTCCAAGTCTCACTAGAACACCCAGGAAAGCAGGCAATGGCTGTGAAATTTTATAGGGGAAATGCACAAAAATCCTAATAGGAACAAAACAAATCCAGTTCACATCTGATCATTATCAAAGACATTTTTAGATAACTAATTAGTTTGAAGAATAAATTTAGTTTTAATAGAAAGCTGTTAGCAGTGCTTGTTGGAAGTCTTTTCACAACTGTGTGCGCAGACGCCTTAGAGAACAATCAAAACTGTGTGCCATGAAAGACTAGCAGCCATGGTCACACTCCGAGGACAGTTGAGCAAGTAATAAAACAACACGCTTCTCAATGGACACACAGCTTTTCATGGAAATCACTGTAATTCATTGCATTATGCCTGACCATCAAACTTGTATTATCTTTTAAAATATATTTGGCTTTCCATTTTACTATAAAGAGTAACCATTTGAACATGTAATTTATTAAAAACAGCTTACTTTTATCTGACTGTCATCTATTCAATGACATAAATTCTTGTCTAATTTTGTCTTTGGAGAATTTTTTTTTTTTTTTTTTTTGGCAGTGCTGGGTATTGAGCCTAGGGTCTTTTATATGCACGACAAGTTCTCTGTCACTGTTACATGCAAGAATAATAAAGTGTTTTGAAAACAAAGTAAACTGTGGTGTTCACAGACATGCTTCCTAAGTGATCAGTGCCTAGTCTCGGAAGGCAAAGTGCTTAGGTGTGACGAATTGCTTTTGCTGAAAGAGGACTGTCATGTTAGGAGCACACAGACACAAGCCCAAAAGCACCAGTCATCACAAGCACTCACACTTGGGAAGGCACAACACAACAAGGTGTTTCTCTCACCACTGTGTTTGAAAGACTTGAACAATTCGGGAACACAGATACAGTTGATATACAGAGAACAAGGAATATTAACATCACACGGACCCAGAAGTCCTTTATAGACTTGCCTAACTTTCAGCTTTTACCTCTAAGGTGGAATTTAAAGGAAAACAAACAGGGATGTAGTTCAGTGGCACAAGTGCCTTCCTAGAAAGCATAAAGTCCTGAGTTTGTTTCCTGGTAAAGACAGTAGCAGTAATGACAGCAACAACAGCAGCAAAAATACTGACAAAAATCATAGGATGGCTCTAGACCTCTTATACACTTAGAAATACTATCACTGACCATAGGTGCTTTATTACTTACTCTAAAATTTTTAAGTTCATGAATACAATAACAAAGCACAGTCTTGGTCTGGGGAGATAGCTCAGCAGTCTAAGCACCTGCCTGGCAAGCGCAAGGACCTGGATTTGACCCCCTGTACCGCATGTTGTGCAGACCCTGGAGCTCCAGGCATGCCGCACTGGCCACCAAAATCAGGCTTGGTAGTGCATATCTAAAATGTCAGCATTGGGGAGGCTGAAACAGAAGGATCACTATGAGTCTAAGCTGCATAGCAAGACCCTTACCAAATACATAAAATATTTAAAAAAATATTTTTTAGAGAAACAATGTACACTTTTAGAACTGAAAGATGCAGATCACACACTAAATGGCAGCACTGGCCAAACCATGGCCTTTCTTCATGTGAGTGGTGCAGATGCTGAGAGTTGTGTTGGTCGTTTTATGCATTTCAAGTGCGGATGTGATGTGTATTGGATAAAAGAGAGCGCTCACCGGTTACCTTACACACACTCAATTTATGTGACTGTAATCATGCAAACTTTTGTGTGACATTTAAACAAAGCTTAAGCACACTGTGCGTCATCCTCAGATGTACACTCCGTTAGTCACCTATGTAGGGTGCCAGATGTATTGTAACCTACAGTAATGGTTATTTATCTAACCAGCATCATACACTGATGCTATAACAAACTTAGAACGATCAGACACTTCAACAAATGCTGGCTCTGCCAAGACTCGGTTCCTTCAGGAGTCAAAAGCCTGGCAAACACAAAGTCTCTATTTTCTAGTTCAGTACTCTGTTAATGTTATTAGAAGGAAATGCAGAGTCTCATTGAATGCACCGGTAGGTGAGGGGCTGCTTGCGTGCCGTCTTCGCTAGCACAGCTGGGCCTTTACATGAGCAACCATGTCGAAAGGACCTGCAGTTGGCATTGATCTTGGCACCACCTACTCCCTTGTGGGTGGCTTCCAACATGGAAAAGTGGGGATAATTGCCAATGATTGGGGAAATTGAACCACTTCAAGCTATGTTGCTTTCATTGACACCGAATGACTGATTAGAGATGCTGCAAGCAATCAAGTGGCTGTGAACCCCACTAACACAGTTTTTGATGCTAAACATCTGGTTGGATGTAGATTTGATGATGCTGTTGTTCAGTCTGATATGAAGCACTGGCCCTTCATGGTGGTGA
>NW_004524625.1:8971566-8979089 GCF_000260255.1 Octodon degus | reverse complement strand
GAGGGGGACCTGCACCACCCAGCTCCCCTCTGCTGTGGCAATATCTGTGGAAGTGGGCTTCACGGGGCAATGGCTGACTGTGGCTCTCAGTCGGAGCGTCCAGGCTCCAGCCCGCGGGGTCCAGGTGTGCAGGCGTGTGCAGGCTGCAGACAGTGGGGAGCTGAGCTGGACAGAGCTCAGAGGATGGCGCCTGGAGCGGGGGGAGGCAACCGTGGGATCGCGGCGCTCGGGGGTGTCGCCACGGGGGCAGCTCATGGGCAGCAGAATGGCCCCTTGAGCCTCAGCTCTCGTGCCAGTGCCACAGCGTTCCTGGAGTCGGTCAGCGTCCTTGTCCACCGCAGCTGGTGCGCTCACGCTGAAGTGAGCAAGAATATTTTGGGGAGGATTAATTCCAATGTGTCTTTTGCTAAGATCGATTTTTTAAACCATTTAAGTAGTCACGGCATATTTGATCATATGATATAGTTTCAGTTCGTAAAGCACTTCTGTCCTGTTCTTTATAATTTCCACTAACAGTATATGAAAGTTCCCTTGTTCCAGTGTTATAAACAGCACTTATTACTTTTTTGATAAATAATAGCCATTCCAAAGAAATGTGATAAGATCATTATAGTTTTCATTTACTTTTCCCTAATTAAACATTTTTCAAATGTTTGTTGACCATTTGCTTTTCTTCTTTGGAGATCTATCTACTTAGATAATTTGTCTATTTTAATCAGATTGTTCTTCGTTACAGTGTTGAATTTCTTCTGTATTTTGGATGTTAAACCTCAGAGCTGGAGGCATCGGAAATCCATTTTCAAGACATAATATAAAGATTTAGCACCCAAATGGCATAGTACTCGTGTGGAAGTGATATGTAGGCTGACGTCCGAGTCGAGGCTCCCAAAATAGGTGCTCACACTTAATGCAAATTGATTCCTGCAATGTCTCCAAAAACACCAGGTAGAGAAGGGGCAACTCCTTCACTGTATGGCGCTAGGAGAACCTGAGATGCCCTGGGGAAGACTGAAACTTGACCCCCAACTCGGAGCCTGCCCCCAAATCGCCTCGAATTGGATCAAGGCCCTAAATACAAGACCTGAAACCATGACACTGCTAGAAGAAAACGTACAAGTAACACATCAAGGCATTGGTGTACAGAATGTTTTTTTTAAAAACTATACCTTGAAGTATAGGAAAGAAATGCAAAAATAGAAAAATAGGATTACAACAAAGTAAAAAAGTTCAGTGTAGTGAAGGAAACAATTAGCGGACTGAAGAGACACTTTATAGAAACAAAGAAAATCTTTGCTAATTTTCCTTCTGGAATTTGTATTTTAAGAAAGTTCCCTTTTAAGGCCAGCTTAAAGTCATAGAGCGAGTCGTTATCTCAAAAAAAGCACCCTGTGAGACCCTGATGGGAGCGGGTATGCGGCGACTGTGGCAGTGTGTCGAGGTCCGCGCAGCCGAATGCAACTCTTGCGTAATCCTGAGAACTACGCTAGAAGTGACATCACGGCGCTCACTGCCAAGATGATAAACAAGAGTCAAGTCTCTTGAGTATCCGATTCACATCATGATCGATCCGAGGAACCCCTCTTCCCTCGCTGCTACTCTTAACGAAATATTCATATGCTCACACGGGTTCTTGCTGGACAGCTACTAACAGCAACTTAGGTGCGCCTGTAGTTCATTCACAAAACAGAAGAGGGCAGTGTTTGCAGGGCTTGAATTTCGGAATCTCGTGCACTTTGGGATCTGACAGACCACGACTTAAAACCTGCTGGACAACCGAGCATTTGTATGGTTTTGAGCAAGAGACGCAGCCACAACAGTCTCTCCAGCCTTAAAATGCAGATAGCATTTCCGATTTCATGGCTCGCTCTGAGCAGTGTCACTGCCCTCCGTTCCCAGTGTTCCCTGCGTCAGGTGGCGGCGACTCAGTCCCAACTTCTCCGGCAAGAAGATTCGCAAGCCTTCCTAACTCCTTCCTTTCTCTTTTCATGCTCAAACCACCGGCGATTTCCACTGCCTTCACGTTCCAAATAAACAGGATCCAGCCGTTGCTCCGCAGCTGCTCCACGGTGGTGGTGCAAGCCCCGCTGCCGTGTTTTCTTAGTTCCACTCTTGCTCATTGTATTTCTTTTCAGCTCGTTAACTAGAGTGCATCAAGGTGAACACAGGTCTTATCACTGCTCTGACCAAAGCCGCCAAAGGCTCCCTCTTTTTGGAGAATAAAACCCAAAGTGTTTATAGTGGTCCTGCACAAGGATTGGCAAAGTCAGATTCTGTTATTTATGTGACCACTGTCTCTTTGGTACTTTATCCCAAAGGTGTTAAACAGA
Source organism: Octodon degus (assembly GCF_000260255.1). Classification (NCBI taxonomy): domain Eukaryota; kingdom Metazoa; phylum Chordata; class Mammalia; order Rodentia; family Octodontidae; genus Octodon; species Octodon degus. The sequence goes on along the minus strand of NW_004524625.1, from coordinate 8,976,762 downwards.
TCCCAACCTTTAGTTCTTTGCTGTGGATTTTCTCTCTCTGCCCCAGGGGCATGCAATACCAACTTCCTACCCCTCCAAGACTTAGCTAGACTGTCTCCCAGGCATCCTGTTTACAGTTCCTGCGTCCCCATCTGCTATGGTTTGTGTCTAGATGTCCCCTAAAGCCTTATTCAGTTGTGGCAGAGGCTTTGTTTTTCAGTATCAAGGATTGAACTCAGGACCCTGTGCTTGCTAGGCAGGTGCTTATTCTACTGAACTATCTCCCGGGCCTTAATTCTAGAGTTTTTGATTGACTCGTGGTCCAATGCTGGGATTACGGTGTGAGTGCTCCACCTGTCCTGGGGGGCGACCTGTGTGTAATGTAAGGGAGGGAGAGAGGCTTGTCCTCTACTGCTGCTCCTCTCTTTTGCTCTTGCTGTTTTGTGCTGTCATGCACTGCTGCCCTCTGCCATTGCTGCTTTGCCTTGTAGCCAGCTGAGTATGGACCGAAAGCTCCACTAACTGGGAGCTAAATAAATCATTCCTTCCTTCATTTTGGATGTCAGGTATTTTGAGCCAGCAATGAGAGAAAAGGAACCAAAATAGCATCCCTTACTCAGGACCGTGTTTACTCCAACCCACCTCAACGTTTCTCATTGTCTCCTAGAATATAATGCTGTATTTGTATTTGTTGTTTGTCTTGTCCCACAATGATGTGAGTTCCTCCTGATCAGAGAATTTTTCTGTCCTCTGATGCTTTCCTTGTGCTTAGCGTGTATCAGCATTTGCTATACAGTAGGAGAATGTTTAACACATTTTTAGCATAAATGGATAAATGATACATGCAAAATGCCAATCATAGTGCTCGGCATACTGACAGCATCAAGTAAATGGCTGAGTGTGCTATTTTTGAAATATCTGAAAGCTATTCCTGCCCTGGGTGCCCTAGCATCTCACTCTGCCCAGCGTGTGTTTGCCTCTTGAAGCTGCAGTGTCGTTCCATAGCCCTGGGATCTGGGTGAGGCTGAGTGAGGCTTGTTCTGCCAAAAGGAGTTCTTCAGTTCCCTCTGATTGGGCATCCCAGAATGAGGGCAGCATAGACTCCGGAGCACTTGTCCTGAGCCCAGTGTTGTCTCTGTCCTTCTGTGGACATTCAAAGCAGAAGAGGCCTTGTCCTCCAAGCTCTCAGCTTCCCCTGCCAGCTTAGGTATTAATCAAGCCCCCAAGTGCTGGCATGCCCAGCTGCCGAGCTCGTGCCAATTTAACTCAAGCCTCGGTTGTCTACATTAGTTTGAAAGAAAGGAGGTCTGCAAATTTAGGCAGCACTGAAATGGATGACAAAGATCAATGAAAGAATCTGCATGGGGTGGATAAAAAAGTCCCTATTACCCCAAGATGTACATGTGCTGTTGTCTTCTGTTCTTTGGATGCAAGAAAGTCGGTCTGGAGCAATGCGGAGCTCCACATAAAGTGAGTTAAAATAAATATCCTAGAAATAAAAAAAAAATCTATAATCTTGTCACCCTTACACATTAATAGTTGTCATTTTAATGTTAACATTTTGCTTATACTCAGATGTTCTTTTTGCATGGTATGGTAGTTTTTTCTTTTTTAATTTATTATATTTTGAACTTTTAGCATCAACTATCTACCTAATATTTGGAAATACACTTTGAAAGCTAAAATATGGCTGGTGAATCACAGTTGATTTAAAAATTCCCCCACAGTTGAGTTCATAGGTTATCTTCCATGTATGTCTATTTAAATGGCAATGTGATAAACATTTTGGTTATTTAGCTTTTTTCTTAGAAATTTCCTCTCTCTCTCTCTCTCTCTCTCTCTCTCTCTCTCTCTCTCTCTCTCTCTCTCTTTTTCTTTGGTAATGGGTCTCACTATGCAGCTGGGACTTAAAGTGATCCTCCTGTTTCCACCTCCCCAGCACGGGGATTACAGGCATGAACCATCATGCCTGATCTGGGTGGCTGGCTTATTATGCCCAGGGGTGGGCTGGCACAGCATGTGGTGTCAGGAATTGAACTCCAGTCCCTGCTCTTGCCTAAGCAGGCACTTAGTCCACTGAGCCATCTGGTTGGCCCTTCTCCTACTCATTTTACCCACTTCCAAGAGTGTTACTACTAGATTAAAGAGAAAATCCTTCTGTGACTTCCTTGTTTGTTGCTTTCCTCCTCGTGACGCCACCTTCTGTGAGGTCTCTCCTGGAGATGGTGCTGTTGGGGTTATTTGGTCCACTGGGAATTTGCTCAGTGAGTAAGGGGGTTTCTGTTTTCACAGGTGCTATGTGTGCCCCACCAGCATTCACGTGCTGAAATTCTAACACCCAAGGAGATAGCATTAGGACGTGGGGTTTTTGTTACTTTCCTCATTATTAGAATCAAATACCCCTTATAACACGAGCAAGGAGAGGTTCATTCCGGGAAGTGTTTCAGTCCACAGTCAGCTGACACCATGATGGGTAGCATGACAGAAGGTCTGATGGAGGAAAAGCTGCTCACTTTATGGTAGCCAGGAAGAGAGGTGAGAGGGGTGAGGGTGGAGAGGGATCCTTCTGGTCATGCTCCAGTTACACATTCCTGGCCAGACCCGGGTCCTAACATGGTATCTGGCCACACACTCCTCAGTGCACTAATCCACTGATCCACTTACCCATCTCTTTACCTCCGAAAGCCTCACTTCTCTATGTGTGAGCCTTTGGGGGATGTTTGGATAAAAGCCGCAACAAAGGGTGAGTAAATCATGAAGGAGGAATTGTCATGAATGGAGTCAGTATGTTCATAAATCCCAGAGAGCTGGCCTGCTCCTTCCCCTACAGGAGACTGCAGGGACAAAGCTTCATCATTTGGGAAACAGAGAATGGCCCTTCTGGACTGGGGAGATAGCTCAGTGGCTTCAGTGCCTGCCTGGCAAGTGCAAGGTCCTGGGTTCAATCCCTGGTAGCAAAAACAAACAAACAAACAAACAAACAAAAAAAGTGGATTAAAGCGCCTTCTTAGGCAGATGCAGGGACCAGGTTCAATCCCTGGTGTGCCTTGCCAGCTCTGCCCCCAGGGCATGCTGAGAGAGTGACTGAGACTGGGCGTGGTGGCGTGCGCCTATAATCCCAGCTCTTGGGAGGCTGCAAACAGGAGAATCACTGAGTCCAATCTGTGTAGTGAGACCCTATACTAAAATACACACACACACACACACACACACACACACACACACACAAATCCCTTCTTAGATGATGGAACTCACAAAATTTTTATCATGGACTCCTCGTATTCAGAACTGTGAAAAATACATTTCTGTTGTATACAAGCTATGCATTCCACAACATTTTGTTTTATCAGCCCAGACTAATACAAAAATACTATGTTATCTTTTAGGTGCCTAAACTTTGGTTCATATTTTCTTGAGACAGGGTCTTCTTTGGATATGGAATGAGGAAATTTGGATTTAAATTTTAGCTATACTATCTATAAGAGAAATTTTAAAGTTTTTCACACAGAAGGTGTTATCTTTTTCTTTTTTGTTGAGAAAGACAAAAAAAAAAAAAAATCCAATTATCCAGAATTGACTCTGATGTTCCCAAGGAGTGTTCTGCAGTTGGAGCTCTTCTTTTAGACCCGACTTGTGAGAAGGTGTATCCTCCAGGACGTGTGCGGCTGCGAGTTTTCTACTGGGTTGATCATATGTAAGGCAAGATGAACTTGCATTTGAAGCCAGATAACCAGGGAAATTAGGCAACCTTGGAGGGACGTGGATAGAATAGGATTAAGGGAGAAATGAAACAAGACACTGTATCAGGTGGGTAGCAGACTGCTTCAGGCATCCGTAGTGTTAGTTTTCTCTGCTACCCTCCCTCAACATCTTGTGAGAGGTTAACAAATACTTTTCACAGATTTTTTTTTTTTTTTAGAAGCTTTAAGGAAATAAGACTTCACCGTAGCACCAATGTATTTTAGTTTGGTTTCCATAAAATATTTAGCAGTAGTTTAAGCAGAGTTTCTTTTCATTTCAAGGGCATCTTAAATTATTCCTGGAGCTGGAACAGCTCAGCTGGGTTCATTCAGTGGGCGATGGCCGACACGTAGGCGATTTGCTTTAGTGCATTTGCTGTGTGCTGTGTCTTTCCTGCTGGCCCACACAGAATGGATTTGTTTCCCAGTCGGGACGCATGCTCATGTCGGGGCTCCCAGTCCAGAGGCAGGGGTGCACACATTTGTAATTTAAGAGCATACACATTGCTGCAAATCACCCACAAAATGAAAAGCAATGACTTCTCTCATCCATTTCAATCTTATCTAAAAAGGTCATTGTTTTACTACTAAAAAGCATAATAATTTTTTCTACTCCTAAATCATTCACATTTTATAAGATATGTTTGCATGAATTACTTCACACAGATCTTCCTCCATTTCCCTGCAGGGTTCAGCCTTGCGAACCATTTATCATGAACACTCACCGAGTGCTGGATTTGGCTACTGGGCAGTTTCACACAGTTTGTGCATTTGTTTTTACTTTCAGCGCTTGATGAAGGACAGGGAATTAGAAGGCAGAGCAGTCACCGCTCAAACTCAGGTACTAAATTTCAAGTTCAGAGACTTACTTTGTTCAATAATCTTTCCTCCTGCCAAGGAGATGATGTGATTCTGTGAAAGAGATTGCCAGCCTGAGTCAGAGAACCAGGGCTGTAATCTCAGTGAGCAGATCACGGTGAAGTTGTGGTCCTCTCCTGCGCGTCACGTGTGTCGTCTGCAAGCTGGAGGGCTTCGCTCCTGTCTCTGTGCGACGTCTCTCTGCCTTTTGAATCTGTTCCCACAGTGAGAAGACTGAGTTGGCATTTTCCACGCTAAGTGGAACGTCCAGATTTGGAAGGAAGTTCATGAAACCACTTTCAGCTTCGGAGCGCTTGCTCACCGGGTGCTGTAGGCCTGCTCTTGACGAGCTCCGCGTCCAGTGCTCAGGACAGCCTGCGCACAGTGAGTCAGAAGCACAGAGCTTGATCCAGTTCTGCTAGCTTGTCACAGACAAATCCTACCTTTCTTTTTCTCATTCTCCAGCAGAACAAGAAGAGAAAATAGAATAATGACAGCTTGTTTTTATAATAGCCTCCGATGTGTGGACTGTCACTGTTGGAAGGGATCTTGGAGAGAATTTGCTCCAACTTAGTATTTAGAAACATTGGGAAATTGAAGCGCAGAGCGAAGGACTGAA
>NW_004524625.1:8970090-8971466 GCF_000260255.1 Octodon degus | reverse complement strand
GCAGAAGCTTATCTAGGCAAGACTGTTACCAATGCTGTGGTCACTGTGCCAGCTTACTTCAATGACTCTCAGCGTCAGGCAACCAAAGATGCTGGAACTATTGCTGGTCTTAATGTACTTAGAATTATCAACGAACCAACTGCTGCTGCTATTGCTTATGGCTTAGACAAAAAGGTTGGAGCTGAAAGAACTGTGCTGATTTTTGACTTAGGAGGTGGCACTTTTGATGTGTCAATCCTCACTATTGAGGATGGAATCTTTGAACTGAAATCTACAGCTGGAGACACCCACTTAGGTGGAGAAGATTTTGACAATCGAATGGTCAATCATTTCATTGCTGAATTCAAGCACAAGCACAAGAAGGACATCAGTGAGAACAAAAGAGTTGTCCGCCGTTCGCGTACTGCATGTGAGCGAGCTAAGAGAACCCTCTCTTCTAGCACCCAAGCCAGTATTGAGATTGATTCTCTCTATGAAGGAATCGACTTCTACACCTCCATTACCATGCTTGCTTTGAAGAGTTTATGCTGACCTGTTCCGTGGCACTCTAGACCCTGTGGAGAAGGTTTTTCAAGATGCCAAACTGGACAAGTCTCAGATCCATGACATTGTCCTAGTGGACGGTTTTACTGTATCCCCAAGATCCAGAGGCTTTTACAAGACTTCTTCAATGGAAAAGAATTGAATAAGAGCATCAGTCCTGATGAGGCTGTTGCTTATGGTGTAGCGGTTCAGGCAGCCATTTTATCTGGAGACAAGTCTGAAAATGTTCAAGATTTGCTGCTGCTGTATGTCACTCCTCTTTCTCTTGGTATTGAAACTGCTGGTGGTGTCATGACAGTTCTCATCAAGCGCAATACCACCATTCCTACCAAGCAGACCCAGACCTTCACTACCTACTCGGACCACCATCCTGGCATGCTCATTTGGGTATATGAAGGTGAGTGAGCCATGACCAAGGATAACAACCTGCTTGGCAAGTTTGAACTCACAGGCATACCTCCCGCACCCCGTGGTGTTCTTCAGATTGAAGTAACTTTTGATATTGATGCCAGTGGCATCCTCAGTGTTTCTGCAGTTGATAAAAATACCGGAAAAGAGAACAAGGTTACCATCACTAATGATAAGGGCTGTTTGAGCAAGGAGGACATAGAGTGTATGGTCCAGGAAGCAGAGAAGTACAAAGCTGAAGAAGAGAAGCAAAGGGACAAAGTGTCCTCCAAGAACTCATTGGAATCCTATGCTTTCAATGAAAGCTACTGTTGAAGATGAGATGCTGCAAGGCAAGATTAATGATGAAGATAAACAGAAGATTCTTGACAAGTGTAATGAGATCATCAACTGGCTGGATAAGAATCAGACTGCGGAGAAAGAAG
>NW_004524625.1:8962735-8963495 GCF_000260255.1 Octodon degus | reverse complement strand
GGCTGCCTCATGCAGTCAGGGTGCTTCCGTGAAGGCAGTGGCTGAGCTGGGAGCACTTCATGAGCACTCGGGCCTTGGCATCCCCCAGGCTGAGGTTACAGTTGGGAAATCTGGGGACTCCCCTGACTGCTTTGCGGACAAGCAAGTGTGGTGGTATAAATGGAACACCAGGGCGAGGAGAAGGTGACAGGTGACGTTGGAGATGCAAGTGGGAGACATGCCACAAAGGGGCTCCTCTTCATGAATGCACTTCTGTACAATTGAATTGGCCTTTTGCATCTTCAGCATCTTTCTGTTCTGGGAAGCAGAAAGATTAGACTGGAGGATTAGAGCTGAGGTTGTTCCATCACTTTTCCGTTTGTGTCATCTTGGGCAAAACAGTCTCTGCACACTGTGATGACTTCACCTCCATGCAATCCCTCTGCTGAGCATGTGGCTTCACATGCTTTTGGCCTTTTCGCTACTCCACCTACTGCTACTATAAACAGCTTTGTAAGCTCTTCTGTCAGGTTCTGCTTTCATGTGGAAGCCCGGCTCGTGTCCTCTGTTGATGTTGGGCCATCATATAACACCGTCTCCTGGTTATCGAATGGGGCCATGGTATGCTTGTGATGCAGCAGTTAAAGGACACATGCTGGCACATGCACACGTAAGATGCACGGCTCGGCCTCTGACACGGCGTCTGTGCTCAGGCAGTACCATGAGGGATGATGTGTCGTGGCTCCAGCCCACCACTTCCATCACCATCTCCTGTGTCTGC
>NW_004524625.1:8959657-8960805 GCF_000260255.1 Octodon degus | reverse complement strand
TTCACCACTGAAAGAAGTCTAGCATTTCTTGTGTTTCCTCCCTGCTGTATACTTGTTTTATTCACCCGTTGCATATTTGAAGATTTTGTTTCTTACCTATTTTGGAACGGACAAATTAAAGCATCAGTGCATTTTAAACTTGTTGAAAGTCATGCCCTTAGTAAGTAGTAGATCCTGGACTTGAACTGAATTTGATTTCAGAAGCCAAGTTCATATCATTTTTAAATCACTATCTTGTATTAACTCAATTGCTTTCTTTTCAATATTTCCTCTTGATTCCATTACCAGCCACTCCTATATATCGGAAATATATATATTAGATGATTTTAATTTCCTTTTCCCAGAGAAAAGCACAACTTTGCCATGTTGAAACACTTGAGAGGAAAAGCCCAGGAAACAAAACTTAGCAGAAAGATAGAGGAAGCTTTCGTGGAATTGCAATGAGGCAGGAGCTTTTAATGAATTCAGTTGTATTGTTAACCAATGTAAGATCCACTCAGATGTCAGGAGACAGATGCATAGATGTCAACTCATAAAATACAGCTCAAGTGGGATAGACATACAGGAGGACAGGATCCCTCTGTAGTAAGAGGCAGTGAAAGAGGCTGCAGAGAAGTTGGAAGAAACTCTGGCTTCCAAGAGGGATAGCAATTGTTTCCTATTAAAACAAATATTTATGAGACTGGGATTTGATTACCCATAGGTTAGCAATTCAAAGGAAAAATAATTTTTGAGAGATACCCAGGGTGCTAAAGTAATTCAGATAACAGTAAAACATTCAGATAACTTGTATAAAAATAATTAGCTGCTAGAATTTGGAATACATGCAAGTTATAATGAGAGTAGAAGATATTTTGCCGTGTTGAGGCATAACAGTGTGACATGTTGGAAGGATTAAAATATATCCTGTTGTCATAGGCATAGTTCCATCCTTCGTCAATATAGAAGAGTTGATTTTGATGTTGGATTTAACTTTTATTGAATATCTTCCACGTTAGGTATGATTATAAAACCCATTAATATATACTTGTTTTATTTTACAGATAAAGAATCTGCTATTCAGAGAAGTTCAACGATGCTCAAAGATGCAGAGTTAGGAAGGCAAAAGCTTGGTATGGTATGACACCGAGATCCGTGTTCTTGCTCTC
>NW_004524625.1:8911278-8959142 GCF_000260255.1 Octodon degus | reverse complement strand
TGTTCAGACTACCAGATATAGGCGTGAAAAACTGGTCAAGCATTAACTGCTCCTTTTTTTATGGTTTGTGGCTAGTTGCTCCCCCAAAGCCTCAGGCAGTCATGGGGCAGCTTCTGGAGTTTGTGAATGGCTGTTGTGGGTGTGGATGCTGCACCTGCCCTGGGGCAGGTAATTTGCATTACAATATAAGGAGAGCGAGGCTGGCTAGCTGCCTGAGCTGCTGCGGCTCCCTTTTGCCCTTTTGTTCTCTGCTCTTTGCAGCCACTGTGAAAGGTTGCCCTCTGCTATGTGCTGCTCTGCCTTGGACCCAGCTGATTATGGACTGAAACCTCCAGTAACTGTGAGCTAAATAAACCTTTCTTTTCCTAATATTGAGTGTTAGGTATTTGTCCCAGAAACGAGCGAAGAGTACCTGAGACACCTTTCAATAAACCCTTAGTTTTTATCCAAATGACAATACTTTAAATATTTGATGGTGGTGCTCCCAAGTCTCCTTCTCAGGCAAAGTAGCATTTTCTTGTTTGAAAATTCCAATCATGGTAGAACTTCTAGGCGGCTCATTATGTTCTCTTGGAGGGCCTCTTTTTGTCTATTTCTTTCTTGAACTGTGATGTTCTGAAATGAGTGCATGACACCAGGTTATACTAGTATATGACTTGATTAAAAGGGGTTTCTTTTTCTTTTTAAATGTATTTGGTTGTCACAGGGTCTCACCTTCAGCCTGGACTCATGGTGATCTTCCTGCTTTCAGCCTCCCTAGTGCTGGGATTACAGGCGTATGCCACTATGCCTGGACTCTGTGGCCCATTCATCCCACCCTGGGGGCAGGGCTGGTGTGGCACATGGCGAGAGGGATCTAACCACAGTCCCCGCACTTGCCTAAGCTTACCTAAGCAGGTGCTTTAGTCTGCTGAGCTATCTTGCTGGCCCCTAAAAGGGAGTTCTTGCAATTTTCATGATTCAGATTGAGTTTCATAAACAGCTCAATGCTATGAAAGAATTTCAAAGTATAATTGGTTTTAGGATAATGAAATAAAAGGAATGAAAAGTTAAGCTAAAAGGATGTTCTCTTGCTATTCTTTATGCTTATAAAGGTATTGGATAAAATATAACAATATAATTTTCATTTATAACTGAAGAAACTAGAAACAGAGAATACCCACATGTCAAAGAAAGAAGAAGCTTAAAGTCAGAGAAGTTAGTAACCTGGAGTTGAAGCAAAATGCAAACACCCTCAGCCACCTTATCTTTGACAAAGGGGCCAACACATTCACTGGAAGAAAGATAGCCTCTTTGATAATGGTGCTGGAAAAACTGCCTTTCCAAATGCCAAAGGCTAGAACTAGACGTATGTACATCACTATGCACTAAAGTTAAAATGGATAAAATATCTAAATATTAAAACAGAAACATTAAATCTACTGGGAGAGGGAATAGGTAGAAATCTTGAAGACATAGGGATAGGCAGAGATTTCATGAACAAAGACCAAACTGCATGGGCACTATTTCAAAGAATGAACAATTTGGTTCTCATTTTATCAAAAGTTTTTGCACATAAAAAGAAATTTTCAGCAGTGAAAAAGAAAACCCAGAGTGTGAAAAAAAAATCTTACCCAACTGTTCTTCAGACAAAAGACTTCTGTCTAGAACATATAAAGAACTACAAAAATCAGGCCCCCAAAATATAAAGACCCAATTCAAAAATGGGCATCTAAGATGAATATGTACTTCTCAAATGAAGAAATACTAAGGACAAATAAATATATGAACAAATGTTCAATACCACTGGTCATTTAAGAAACACAAATTAAAATGACACTAGGATTCCGTCTAACCCCAGAAAGAATAGTTATCATCAAGAAATCAACCAAAAACACAGCCTGGGAAGGCTGAGGGGGGAAAAAGAATCCTTCTCCTCTTTCAGTGGGAGTGTAGACTGGTACAACCACTGTGGAAATCAGTGTGGAGATTCTTCAAAATCTAGGATTAGAAGTTCCATTTCACCCAACTATTGCCTTTCTGGGTAACTTCCCACAAGAATTAAAGATGTCATACCACAGTGATATATGTGCACCCATGTTTATAGCAGCCCAATTTGACTTAGCTAAATCTTGGGGGCAACTCAAATGCCCATCAACTGAGAAATGGATAAAAAAGATGTATTTTTATACAATGAAGAACTACTCCACATTAAAGAAGGATAAATTAGAGACTTTGTGTGTGTGTGTGTGTGTGTGTGTGTGTGCGCGCACCTGGCTCAGCCCACCCTGGGAGTGGTGCCAGCATGGCATGTGGTGCTGGGGATCAAACTGCTCCCTGCTTGCAGGCCTAAGCTTGCCTAAGCAGCCATTTTAGTCCTCTGAGCTATCTCACTGGCTCTAAATTGGAGACTTTTATAGGTAAATGGATGAAATTAGAGACTGTACTTGTAAGTGAAATAGATCAGACTCACATGTTCAAACATCATATTGTCTCATTAGCAAAAGAATCTGAAAGAGCAAATAGAATCTGAAAGGGACAATAGTGTGAAAGGGAAAGAAACACTTTAAAAGGAAAGAACAACTGGGATGGGGTAAAGGAGAAAAGAAAGAAGGAATATATAAGTATATATTATATAGCATATATTATATATATTATATGTTACATATTAGATAGCTAAAATAATTGTACTACTAATTTCTATTAGTTCATTGCAAGGAACAGTTAGCGCTTATATCATTTGATCCATCTTTCATGCCTATATCTGGTAATCTGAACACCTACTTTGAAGATAATAATATTCAATATAGTAACCATTGTTACTTTCCTATTATCTTGTTTTGAAATTCAATGTCGTTCCTGGTTTTCTAATTCTGTTTAATTTTTTTTAGAAAGAAAAGTATCTATAGGATTTAAAGTCCAGGAGCAGGATTCTCTATTTGCATTAGGAGGCCTCAAACCTCAGGCTCATGCATAGATAGCTACCTTTCAAAGGGCAGGACAAGAAGTAATGTAGGAGCATGAAATTCTTTCATTTCTGGGAGAAATAATAGAAAAACCTGATTGATCTCCTCTGGGAAGCAGTAAGAACATTTTCAGTCCACCGGGGATTTGTCTGGTAAGCAAGTCACCAGCGAGAAATCAGAACCAGGGATTGGCGGCACGCGTAGTTGTAAGGTGTGACTTTGAAGAGTCCCACAGCACACTGTTAAAAGAAAAAGTAAGAGGTAGCCAGGACCAGTGAAGACCATGAGGACTGAGAGACACTCTACAGAGACCCCTCCAGAGCAGCAGGACGGCTGAACAGCTGGTGAAAATCACCGATGTCCAAATATCAGAAATATTTGGGATAGGTTTCCAGGATGAAAGCCAGAAGGAAGAAAATCAGCAAATGAATGAAATGTCACTTTGAGAAATATATAGTAGAACAATCTAAAATAGAGGCTAAAAATCAATTAAAATAACCAAAGTGATGAAAGGAGGGGGACCACGACCCAAACACTGTCATTAAAAATCACATTTATCTTTGAAACCAAATCAAAGTAAAATTCTAGAAATGAAAGCAAAAAGGTCATTCAAATGAGGCATTTCAGGGCAGGCCAAATAGCTCAGTGGATTAAAGCGCCTGCAAGCAAGTGCAGGGATGGGGAAGGGTGGGGGGGTGGGGGGTGTTTGATCTCTGGGGGTTTGATCCCTGGGCCTGCCATGCTGGTCCTGCCTCTGGGGCATGCTGAGATGGCTGGGTGGGTTGCCTGTGTTTGTAATCCCAGCTTTTGGGAGGCTGTGAATAGGCGAATCACTACGAGTCTGATCTAGTAGTGAGACACTGAACACCTTGTAGAACCTTCTCTAAAAATACAGGAAAATAAAAAACAAAACAAAAAAAAACAAATGAGGCACTTCATGACAGATGAGAGATAGTGATGCACGAGACAGATCTGATGCATTTATTCAGAAAGTAGCACCAACAAGCAAAAATATGGAAAACATAAAAAAGAAATGGAGGCCAGTGACTTCAACATAATAGAAATAACATATGGAGGTAATAGAAAGAACAGAGGCAAATTAGGAAGAAATCTTGGCTCAGAATTTTTCAGACTAAGTATACAACTCTACAAAAATGAAAGAACAACATAGGATCTGATTTGCATAGCTGGCTGGTTGACTGGCTGGAGAGATGGGTATACAGTTGGATATATTCAGCAAGTAACCAGGGCTCCATGCCAAACACTGTCACAAATGCCGAGCCAATGAGATGAAAAGTTTTAACCTCATAGATCTTGCATTCTAGCGGAATGTGTGTGTGTGTGGGGGTGGGGTGGGGGTGGACAAGAAGCAAGGCAGATCAGCATGGCAAAGCAGAGAAACAGAAGAGCTTCTGTATTCTGGTCACCAGTGCCTGGACAGCTACTCAGCATGGCTGTTTTCGTTGTAGTTTGAGGCAGGAATCTGCTTTCGTTCTTGTCTGCATGGTGCAAGGCATGTGTGGTTTGCTTCCTGACATGTTCTGGATATCCAATGAAAATCAGAGAAACAGAATTAGGTTGTCCACCGTCTGTATTTTTATCAAGCTTCAAGCTGTGGATAGTCTCCATTATATTGATTTCTAAGGTTGTATTGATCTGTTTTTGAAAAGAAGCAACTGATAAACTTTTTTATTTTAAAGAGAAAGAAAAAACAAAATTTCAAAACAAAACCATAGTTAAAACATTGTATATTGTTGTCTTTAAATTAGTTACTCAGATTGCAAGATTACTTAGCATTTAATTTTCCAAACAATGTTAGCATAAACTTTTCAATGAGCTAAGAGAAATTAGTAGTACAGATACTTTAACTAACCCTTGAACATATTTGCATATACTTATTTGCCATTCTCATTTCTTCATCTGAGAAGTGTGTATCACCTCAGATGCCCATTTTTGGATTGGGTTTTTAAGTCTGAGAGATCTGATGTTTCTAGTTCATTCTATGTTCTCGATAGTAATTCTCGGTCTGAGGAACAGCTGACAACATCTTTCCCCACATTGTGAGCTATCTATTCACTCTGTTGGTGGTTTATTCTATTGTGAAAAAGCTTTTAAAATTAATTAATTATTTTTTCTGGTACAGGGTCTCATTAAGCATCTCAGATTGTAGTGATTCTCCTGTCTCAGCCTCCCCAGCATGGTGTGTACCACCATGCCCAGTTCTGGGGCCAGCATGGCACTCCCAGGATTCCAGGGCTGGTGCAGCATGTGATACCAGGTATCAACCTGGGTCCTTGTGCTTTCCAGGCAGGCACTTAGACCTTTGAGCTCTCTGTTCAGTCTGTAAAAGCTTTTTAATAAGCAAGATAGTATGTTTTGATTCTTTGTAGTATTTCCCATATGCTCTGGGTTTTGTTCATGAAGCTTCTGCCTACACCTATACCTTCAAGAGTTTTGCCTTTTTTATTCCAGTACCTTTAGTGTTTTTGTTTTAATATTTAGATCTTTGATCATTTCCAGATTTAGTTAATTCATTGTGAAAGATATAGGTCTAATGTTGATCTTGGGCGTGTGAGAGTCAATTTTTTTCAGCACCATTTATTTAAGAGGCTATCATTCCTCCAGTGAATGTGTTTCACACCTTTGTCAAAGATAAGGTGGCTGAGTATGTCTGTAGTTGTTTATGCATCTTCTAACCTATTGTATTGGTCTTTGGGTCTGTTTTTTTTGCCAGTACAATATTGTTTTCATTAAAATAGATTTGAAGTATAATTTCAAGTCAGAGATTGTGATGGCCCTCCTTTGCCTTTGTTGCCCAGAATTGCCTTTGCTATTCTAAGTCTCTTCTGGTTTCAAATGAATTTTAGGATTGTTTTCACTAATTCTGTGAGATATGCTATTGGAATTTTGATTAACATTACATTAAATCTGTATAACAGTTTTGGAAGTATGATTACTTTCATTATGTTTTTTGTTCCTACCCAGCAAGAGATATCTTTCCATTTCCTGATATCTGATTTAATCTTCTTTTAAAGAATACTATAGTTTTTTTTTTTTTCAGAACTGGGAATTGAACTCAGGCCCTTGTGCTTGCCAGGGAAGCACTTATTCTACTGAGCCATCTCCCCTGCCCCAGTACTGTAGTTTTTAATGTAGATTTTTTCCATCTTTCTTTACATTGATTCCTGGGTATTTCATTTTTTTTTTGGATGCCACTGTAAAATGTGTTGTTTCCTTAATTTCTCTCTCAGTGATTTTGTTATTCATGTAGAGGAAGTTGATTGATTTTTATGTTGACTCTGTATCTAGCTATGCTACTAAAATCTAGAAATTTTTTAGTGGAGTTTTTGAGGTCTTCTATGTAGAGTATCATATCATATGTAAATAATGATCATTTTACATCTTCCTTTCCTAGTATCATTTTTATTTTATTTATTTTACTATTCTTTTTATTCCTTTTATTTCTTTCTCATCTGTTAGCTCTGGATAATATTTCTAGGACTTTGTTAAATAAGAGTGGAACCAGTGGACGTCCTTGTCTTGTTATTGATTTTAGAGAGAATATTTTCAGTTTTTGCCCATTTAGTATGATGTTGGCTGTTGGTTTGTCATAGATGGCTTTTATCAGATTGAGATAAAGATGTTATATTCCAATTTTCCGTAGATTTTTTTTATCATGAATGGGCACTGAATTGTTTTGAAAGCATATTCTGCATGTATAGAGATAATAGGCTTTTTTTTTGTCTTTGGCTCTGTTATGATGTTTTACATTTACTGGTTTATATATATTGAACCTTTCCTGCATTCCTGAGCTGAATTTCTCTTGGTTATAATGTATAATGTTCTAGATGACTTGTTGCATTTTTTGCCAGTATTTGAATTTTTGCATCCATATTCATTATGGAGATTGGCCTGTAGTTCTCTTGCTTAGTTGGGTCTTTCTCTGGTTTTTGGGCAATATTTGGCTCCAGAAATGAGTTCAGGAGAATTGCTTCCCTTTCACATTTATTAAAGAGTTTGAGAAGTAGTGGTGCTATATTTTCTCTAAATTTCTTGTAGAATTCATCTATGAATTCATCAAGACCTGGGCTTTTTTTAAAATTAAAATTTTAATTAAATCTTTTATTTCATTGATTGATATTGGTTTATTTATAATTTTTATATCTTTATGATTCAGCTTTGGTAATTCATATGTGTCTAGGAATTGGTGCATTATTTTCTGTGTTTTCCATCTTATTACAATACAAATTTTCCAAGTAGATATAGATAATCTTGTGGATTTCTGGAGAGTCCATTTTGATTTTATCTTTTTCATTTCTAACTGCATGGATTTAAGTCTCCCCCTTTTTTGATAAGGTTGTATAAGTGTTTGTCAATTTTATTTAATATTTCAAAGAATCAACTCATTGATTCATTGAGTTTTAAAATATTATATTATATTTCACTCTCCAATACATTAATTACTTCTTGCTTTTCATAATTTTTCTCCCTCTTACCAGCTTTTGGCATAGCCTGCTCTCTGTTTTCTAGAAGTTTGTGGTTTACCATTAAGTTTTTTATTTGCACTTGCTCTACTTTTCTCATATGGGTATTAACTGCTATAAATTTCCCTCTTAGCTTTCTTTGAGTCCCATAAGTTCTGGTTAAAATTTACAATAGGCTAAGGAGGAAACAGAGATATAGAAGGGGAAGAGATTAGAAGTAAGGTTGGAAGAAAAAGGAGCATCACATTAACTTTCAGAAACTGACCACAGGCTAAGAGAGAAGGAGTAGATAAAAAGGAGAGGACAGAGGCACCACATCAAAGAGCCTAGAAGCTACATTCACACTCATATAAAAAGATCAAGCAATGAATGAAGAAAGAAAAACAAAAGCAAAAAACTAAAACAAACCCATTATAAAGCAAATGAGAGAGAGAGAGAGAGAGAGAGAGAGAGAGAGAGAGAGAGAGAGAGTCCATCCATTTCCTAGTTTGTCTCTGTTGTCACTGATAGACAACATGTGGAGAGAGAGTCCCAATCCATTCTGATCAATCCCAGAAAGCCATGAGTAGCTTTTTTTGTGGAATAGTGGGTAATCTCAGGGAGACTGTGATACTGCACCTTCTGGCTAAGAGCAGACTCATTCAGCCTGCAGCCACCAACATATCTTCCATGGGCTGAGCCCAGCTGGGAACTGCTACATGGAGCCTGGGGCTGCTTTGAAATCTGAGCTTATCTGGCTGCTCTCCATGGTGGCTCTGGATAATTGCTCTCTTGCCCAGGACGACTGAGCTGTGAGCACTCATCTCCAACTAGTGCAGTTAGTTCTTCATGTCTGCTGTCCCCCTCTACTGCTGCATCTCTCCATGTAGGCCTCTGGGGTTGGTTTGAACTGCTCCTCTTGAGCAGTGAGTCCTGTGTGAGGGACAAGGTGCCCCCAGCTCCCTCCTTCTTCATGGAAGTTTCTCTCTTCACACTCTCTGTGGGCTTCAATTTGTGCTTCAGATGCTTCTTGGGTCCAGGGGACCCTCTTCCATCCTTCATGTTTCTATATTCCAGCATCTAGATGTTGACTCTCCGACAGGATCTTTCTATGCTGCTCACCGCTCCACCATCTTGATGCTCAGTCCTGATGACTTTTCGTCTGCCCACGTTCCTGCCTTTGGACTTCCGGTCTCACTAGTGTCTGTGCACTCATCCAGGTATTACTGCCAGGACTTCAGTTTTATCTTCCTGATCTCATTTTTTTCTTTCTGTATTTTTAGGGAAGGGCCTACAGAGTGTTCAGGGTCTCACTACTAGATCAGACTCGTGATCTGCCGGTTGCCAGCCTCCCAAGAGCTGAGATTACAGGCGCCTGCCACCACGCCCAGTCTCAATTGCTGTCTCAGTGTGCCCCGGGGGTGGGGCTGGCACTGCAGCCCTGAGCATCGAACCCCTGCACCTGCTTGCAGGTGCTTTAATCATTCTTAAACTATTACAACTATTCACTAATTGATTTGTCTTCCTTGAGCTTCTCACTCTGTAATTCTTTATTCACATTTTTAATCAGGAAGATTTTTCCAAATTATGTGTGATGTGTAATTTTTCTGTTTGAAGTGCACCAATGACTCCTTACAGCTTTCCTAAACTCTGCAAGACGTTGTCAGATTGCTTCTCTCCTTTTCTATCCTTCTTTCTTCCTCTGTCCCCATTCCTACCCTGTGTGCTGTCCACATAAAATGGACAGATGATCCCTTCAATGGTTATATGTTTTCAACATGTTTCTGTACCTTTATTCTGCTACATTTTTTTTTTTTTGGCGGAGCCAGGGGTTGAACTCAGGTCCTTGTGCTTGCCAGGCAAGCACTTATTCTACTGAGCCATCTCCCTGACCCCTCTGCTACATTTGTATGGCAAGATTTTTCTTTCTCCCCTCTCTTCAACTTAATTATAAAAAATAATTTTCTTCCTTACTTCCCTTTTATGACTGCCAGACAAATATGTAATTAATCATGTATTGAGTGCAAGTTTTACCTCCTTTTTTTGACTTTCACCTTGTACCAGAATTAATGCAATATTTTCTGAAACTTTATATAGTATGTCAGACTTCTCTCATAATACCCTTATGCATTTAAACTTATTGGAGCTTATTTGTTTTCTGTTACTCTTGAAAGTAGATGCTATTTCTTAGTTTTCTCTATTTTCTCCCACCTTACAACTTTTACTCCACCCAAATATGTGATGTATATCTTAAAGATAGCAAATGTTTTCTGGGAGAGGAGATAAAGTAATAGTTTTTGGTACAAAGATGTCTGTTTTGAAACAGAAAATTGATTGACTATCTAGCCTGGGAAGCTTTGTTTGCTATTCTTTGGCCATGGAGAGCTAATCAAAGTGTACATTTATTTTTTTTAAGCAAAAGGATCTAAGTCCAAATCTATGATACTCTTCACTCCAACTTTATGGGAAGCTTTTAGTCATTGGGGACCTTGAAAGTTACCTTAAAGGTAAAGAACAATCGCATTTATGTTAACCACAAAAGCAATTAACTTCCCAGCAGCATGGAAAACAGCTTTTGAGTTGTATTTATTGAAGCATGCATTTCACAAAGCTGTGATATTTGAAGACAAATGACCGTGTCCATAATTAAAACTGCCAAGGAATTGGCAAATACCGTGTGATGATGGAAGACTTACAGACAGACCCTGGGAGGGGGTTGGAGGGGAAGGCACAGTCTCTTGATCCTGGTGCCCTTTCTTATTCGATTTTCCAATTAAAGATAACTTCTCAATTATTCAGCTCCCATTCACTGCGAGTTATTGATATCCTGCAGGAGGAAACAGAGATGACCTACAGATGTTGCCATAGGGAAGGATGATCTCATTTTATTTTACTTTTTATTCAATACAATAACAGTGTAATGAAGAAGGGCTTCTCCACTAATAATTCTACTAAGGTTATTGATTATATAGTATAAGTTATAGAGCAGACAGTAACCATACTCTTCATGGTCTTTAATCTTGGACTGACTTTAAGTGACGACTCCACCACTTTTAATGTTGTATTTCATTTAATTCCCATAACAACTCTGTAATATATTGTGATTCCCATTCTACAGGAGGAAAATGAGCCTTAGAAAATTAAACTGACTTTCTAAAATTTCACACTAAATGGTGGAATTAATGATGAAAACAGAGAAATAACAATACATACTCTTGTTTAGTTGGAGGGCCAATCTGACTATCTCTGCTGAAACTTAGGGCTACGTGAGTTCTTCTCCATCTCCAAGGTGAAGCCCAAGACTACTGATATGGCATGCAGATGCCCCACACTCTTGCTCATGTCTGCCTCGCTGGCCACATGTCTTTCCCTCCACTTTTTACACATTTTTTTCAGCAATATGGAGTACCTTTACTTTCCAGAGCACATAGCTCTGTCGTTGCCATTGCTTTTGCTTTTGTCAGTCTCTCCATTGAGATTATGCACGCTCCACACTTCTTGCTAAATGCTATTTATAGTTCAGGACTCATGAAACATCCAAATAAAAGTCAAATATAATACAGTGTGATAATGAATTGGGATGCTGACTTGACTTGAGTAAGAACAAGCTAGCATATTCATAGCTTCTGGAGTACCTGTGGATGTCTGACTTGCGAGTAAATCAAGGGTGGAGGACCTACCTCAGATGTGGGTAGTAGAAACCCCAAATTGTGCCCTGGACAAACAGAGTAAAAAGGTCATAAAAATTTACTAGGAGTGGGGTGGTTCTAGAGAAAAATAATTGTAAGGATAAATTTCTTTCATGAGTTTTACGATGCTTCGAGTTGGCTCTCTAACTTGAGGAGGTGACCTCAAGTTGTTGTGGTTGCTTATTCTGATAATGGAGAAAGTATTGGAGTATGTGGTGTTAGCTGCCTAATGCGCAACAGAGAGCCATTTGTTATCCTGCTCTCCCACTTGTGAGATGCAAGGGATTTGGTGATTCTGTGTACAATGCTTTTTGGAAGCGTAGGAAATATTGTGATGCTGGCTGGTTCTTAGCATCTCTGAACAAATTACGATCAGAAAATCATGAGCACACAACATGCATAAACCATACCAAGTCGTCTAAGAATGAAGACAGATTATTAATGGAAATAAGGAGCTCAAAGATTTAAATTCCTAAGTCCAGACATGCACAAAGAATCTAAAGCTCTCTAAGTGTATCATTTTTTATTTTTTAAAAATAATAACATGGTAATGAAAACCCATTAGAAATGATACAGAATTTCACTAAACAAAATAATAGGAATTCAACAAGGGTTGTTATTTGCATAATGTTTTCTTCAAATAAGTTGTAGATTACCAGATGTAAGCATACAAAATTAAAACAAATTATAAGAAATTAAAAAGAAGAAACAAAAGAAAAAATTAAGTATTGATTGCTCCTTTCAATAGGCCAGTAGAAATCAGCAGTATGATTATCTAAGCTATCCTGTATATATACATAAATGCATCTTTTCCCTTTCTTATTTCTTTCTTTTGTCTTTTTTCCTCATCCTAATTGTTCCTTCCTTTTGAATAGACTATTTCCTTTTCACAGTATATATTGTACCTCTTAGACTTCATTTACTCTTTCAATTTCTTACACTACTAGCAAGACAATATGACGGGAGTCTCATTTATTTCACTTATGAGTATGGTCTCTAGTTGCCTGTATTTGCCTATAAAAGCCTCAAGTTTATCTTTCTTCATAGTTGAATAATACTCCATTGTGTAGAAATACCATTTTTAAAAATCCATTCCTCACTTGATGGTCATTTGGGTTGTTTTAAGTGTGTGCTGAATGAGAATTTTCTTTCCTTAATTTTAGGGCTGAAATTGCCATAAAACAAACACAAAACCCTCATGATTCTGTTGGGTGAATTACAGTGCAATTTTTTTTTGCTCAGCCTTGAAGTGTATCCAAGTTAAAGTGAGAGTTTTGATTAGAAAAGAATATTATCTCATTAATTGTGATGGAATATTTGGGAGGGACTTAATGTGACTTGGGACATCTAACTCAAATTCTGGTGAGATTATTTTGTTAAAGGAGGACAAATTCCCACCCTTGGTGGCAGAGGCATTCCCATCCCTGCACTTCTGGTGCAGGCCTCTCCTCCTATACTTGAAGAAATGCATCTGTGTTGTCCATGCAAACAGCAATGACCTTCCTGGTGTAGCAACCAAGCAGTATGATGTTGGCTGTACTCAGGGCCCCCTTTACTGCCTACTTTTTTCTCAACATCTACAATCTGGAGGCACAGATCTCTCAAGATCCAGAAGTAAGGTATACAGAAGGACCCATGAGGAGGCCTACTGTAGTCTCAAAGAATGTCTTGAGTTTTCTAGTTCTTGTAAACTTAAGTTTGGGGAATGGGCATGGGGATGGATCTTAGAGTTGTGAAACAATGGTTGAAGAAACAGAACCTCAGTCAGGCTGTCTTTTAATATGGGTTTATCAAATTTAATGGTGCAGCTTATGGAGTTAAACAAGGTGTTAGTTGTTTTTCTGATTGTTTAGGTGAAATAGGGACCTAAAGATGGCCCACTGTGGATGGATTGGAGATTCCCCATCATCCTTGGTTCACTGTTTATGAGGGTTTTCAAAGTTTCAAGAAAATGAGACTACTGGAGTGGATTTTCTGTGTTAAGAGATATTGTCCATACTGGGGAGTTCAGAAAAATATATCTTTCACCAATACCTTAAGGGACCAGGTATCAGAGAGAAGCATGAGTCTCCTTGAGGTGTCTTTGTATGCAGGACCTTATGGTGGGAGCTGCAGTTACTCAATTGGGAACTTAAAGGTGATGATATAAGTGGATCCTGGAGGGTCTGGGATCAAGTGGCAGTGCTTCAGTGCTGCAGGCAAGGTGGATGTGCTGACCTTAATGAGCAGCAGGAGCAAATCAACGAACAGAGTGGCCTCGCTCTTGTAGACCTGCTGTCTGGCTAGTGATTGTGTTTCCAGAAATGGAGTAGACAGGAAGCCCACTAAAGTTTTACTGATTTATATAAGCAGAGGAATTTTAGGGCAAATGTACCATAATCCACCTAAAGTCACAGGAATAGAAAAACTCGGCCTCGTAAACAATTCCCAGACTTCAGCCAGTTTACAAACCCAGAATTGCTTGAATGAAGGGGAGGCTTGGTTCTCTTAAAGAAGTTCTCTGATATACTGTGGAAAAATTACACCATCAATCATTCTCTCAACCTTCCCAAAAGGGACCTACAGCTTTTTACCAGAGTAATCATACCTTGGGAAAAGGAAATGTTGAGACATTTCGTGGAGTACTGGGCCAAGGGTTGAAGTAACGCTGATTCCAGGTTATCCTAAGCACAACTGTAGCCCTGAGAGTAGGAGTCTGTGGGGGGTCAGCCCTTCAATGGTGTTTTAGCCAACGTCTGACTCACAGTAGGGCCAGTAGGTCCCTGAATCCACCTTGTGGTCATTTCTCCAGTTCCAGAATACATGACCATTGGTGAATGTGCTAAGCACTTGTCAGAGTCTCCATGCTGGTTCCCCAACTTGTAGTGTGAGGATTTCATGGTGGGAAGGCCTAAGGGAAGCCACTGGGGTTGTCCCTACTTGGAAAAAGAGTAAATCAAAAGCAAAATATTATCCCTGGAGGGCTGGAGAGACGAATGCCCTCACAACAACTTGGAACATGCAGGAGTCATGGCTCCCATGATATTCCTGTGTAGCATTTCTCTTTGGCCTATGCAGAAGATGGCTAGATCTTAGAGAATGGTGGTAAAATAGTATGCACAGTCCAAAGTCCAACTGCAGCTACTGTACCAGACATGGTTTTCTTGCTTGGGCAGACTAGCATGCTTCCTGGTACATGCTTTGCAGCTGTTGATTTGTCAAATGACTTTTCCTCTATATTTACCTTTGAAGCCTGCCTAAACAATTTGTTTTTGCCTGAAATGACAAGCAATAGACCTTTACTGTCTTATCTCTGGGGTATATCAATTCTCCAGCCCTGCATCACTGTTTATTTACAGGGATCTTAATTGCCTTTCTTGTCCACAGGGCACTGCACTAGCCCATTACACCGGTGGCATTTTATGCTGATTGGACCAAGACAGCAAAAGGCAACAACTACTGTGGACTTGCTGTAGTATTAGCATGAAAGAGAAAGGGAAATAGGTCCAATGAAAACCCAAGGAGCTCTACCTCAGCAAAATTTCTTACAGTGGAATAGGGTGCGAAGCAATGTCCCATTTAAGATACAGGGTAAGTTTTGCATCTGGTTCCTACTACAGTGACACAAGGGGTGCAACACCTAGTGAACCTATTTGGATTTTGGGAGCAGTACATTCTGCACTTGGGTGTGTCACTCCAGCCCATTTATTTCCATTTTTCTCATTACTTGGAGTGTTTTTTTTTTATTTTTTATTTTATTTCTTTTTGAACCAGGGATTGAACTCAGGCCCTTGTGCTTGCCAGGGAAGTACTTATTCTCCTGAGCCATCTCCCTGGCCCCCAACCCATCTACTGAGAAATTAGAAATTTGCTAGCATTGAGTGGAACTCAGAAAAAGAGGTTTGGTAAAAGGTCCACGTTGTTGTTTGGTTTGTTCTGCCATTTGAACCATATGCTCCAGCAGATCCAATGTTATTTTAACCATCAGTGGAAGATATAGATGTTATTTGGAGTCTCTTGTAGGCCCCCATATATGAGTCATAGGATGGTCCTTAGGATGTTAGAGCAAGTCTCTGCCAACCTCTGCAGACAGCTACTTTCGCTTTGAGAAATGACTTCTGGCATGTTACTGGGCCTTAGAGGAAACTGCATGCTTGATTATAGATAGTATACTACCATAAAACCCAAGCTGCTCATCATGAGCTGGGTGCTGTCTGACTCATGGACCTGTAAAGTTTGATGTCCATAGCAATAGTCCATCATCAAACAGAAGAGGTTCATGTGTGATTGGATCCAAGTAAGTCTGTAAGGTGTAAATAAATCACACAAGAAGTGGCTCAAGTCTCTTCAGCATTTGATACTATCCTCTGTTATATGTCTGTGGCCTCATGAGGTGTAATAAATTATCAGTGGACAGAAAAAAGAAGCGTAGGGCCTGCTTTACAGATGTTTCTGACTGTTATGCATTTGCTATCTAAAAGTAGACAACTGCAGCACTACAGCCTCCTTCCCGGACATCCCCAACAAAGAGGAGGAAAGGGACATTTTCACCATGAGTAGTGCTTTGGTGAATGCCTATCATTAAACATTTTACTTGGAGAAAAACATGGCCAGATGTGTGATGATATACCAACTTTTTGACTTTAGCCAATGGTCAGTCTGGATGGTCAGAGAACAAGACATAAGCTTGGTTACAGAGACATTTGGGGAAGAGGTGTGTGCATAAACTTCTGTACAGAGCAAATGATTTGAAGACATTTGTGTTCCGTGTAAGTGCTCACCAAAAGGTGAGCTCAGCCAAAAAGGACTTTAATAATCAAGTGGATAGGATGACCCATTCTGCAGAGAGCTGTCAACCTCTTTTCTCAGCCACCCTGGCATTGCCCAATGGGCTTGTGAATAAGGTGGCCATGTGGCAGACAAGGTTACAAATGGCCTCTGCAACATGGTATTCCACTCATCACAGCCTGCCTGGCTCTGGCTACTGCTGAGTTCCCAGCCTACCAGCAACAGAGGTCAATACTGAGTCCTTGGTATGATATCTTTTCCCTGGGTGATCAACAGGTGACCCAGTAGCAGGCTGGTTGTACACCACAGGATAATTTCCATCTCAGAAAGTTAATATATTGCTTTGTCCTTACTGGAATAGACGCTTATTGTGGGTACGAATTTGCTTTCTCTGAGTGTAGTACTTCTGCCATCTGTAGACCTAGAGAACATCTCATCTACCATCCAAGTATTCCATACAACACTGCTTCCGACTGGGAATGAGCTTCATGGCCAGACAAGCGCAGCAGTGGGCCCATGCTCAGGGAATCTGCTTGCATTACCATATCCGCATTATCCAAATACAGCTGGCTTGATGGAAAGTTGGCAT
Source organism: Octodon degus (assembly GCF_000260255.1). Classification (NCBI taxonomy): domain Eukaryota; kingdom Metazoa; phylum Chordata; class Mammalia; order Rodentia; family Octodontidae; genus Octodon; species Octodon degus. Next base: position 8,942,689 of record NW_004524625.1, on the reverse strand, counting down.
GGCCCTTTGAAGTCTCAGTTCCAGTTCCGTCATAATGGTGACACCTTTTAGGGCTCTGCAAGGTTCTCCAGAAGGCTTTACTTGCTCTGAATTAGCACCCAACATGGGGTAGGGTTTCTTCTTGACCAGAGCCCGTGGGTCTAGGAGTCAAAGGTAGAAAGTGAGCATGATACCCCTCTCCACTATCCCTAGTGACTCACTAGAAACACTTTCACTTCCTCTTCCGGTGACTTTAAGCTCTGCTGGCCTAGATGTGTTTGTTCTGGGGTCAGGGTGTGGGCTTCTGCCTTGAGGAACAACCATGAGGCCCACTAGAAGCTCAAACTTTTCCCTGCTCATTTTGGGATCCTGTTTCTGAGTCCATTGGCTATAAAGGGAATTATGATATTGTTGGGGATGAATGACTAAGACTGCCGGGGAGATTCGACTACTTACTGCTTCACAATGAAGGTAAGGAGGAATATATCTGGAGGGCAGGCAGTCCCTTAGGGCATCTCCTTGGATTACCGTAGCCTACTATTAAGGTTAGTGGGAAAGTACATCAGCTCAGTCCAAGTAGGAAACAGGAACCTTCAGGAATGAAGGTATGGATCACTGCATCAGGTAAAGAACCAACACATGGGTATTTTCTAAGGTGGGGAGATTTCAGAATAGACTGTAGAATAAAGTAGCTATGAATATCATCTATCACATGTGGCCAGTTACAGAAATGATGATTGTAATTGTCACAATTTTTTTTTACTATTTTGTTAATATTCCCAGGCACAACACATATATATCAAGTGAGTCCATTTTCCTTCATTGTAATATAATGTTGGTTGCCTTCATATGGGTACTTAGGTATTATTAAATCTTCATATAATTAAGTTATAGAATGTCAGGAGAAAAGTAAGTATCAAAGAAAAATCTAGCCTTTTATTCTTGGGAGAGAATTAGTGCATTTTGATTTATATGCAAAATATTATGTTGGGTGCAATTAGGAACTTGCTATTGTAGTTAGGGATTCAGAATAATCCATAAAGGTGTGACTTGTCAAACGGACAAGGAGTGAAATGTGCTTATCAACTGTGACATGTCAACTTGATGTGCATAAGAACTGCCTAGAAGACTAGTAAATTCTAGATCTATCTGTGGGTGACTGACATGGCTGCCAGCAAACCAGGAGGAAGAGCCACTCCAGGTGTGGGTGACACCAAATAGTGGATTTGGAACATGGACCTTTTTCTTTTATTTTGAAGACCTCCAGCCTTTGTCACCACTTTTGAACATTGGCTTCCAGGTTCTGCTGGCTTCCAATGCAGATATTTCAGCCTTCCAACGTAAACTTGAACTGTGAATTTAATAAGGGTCTGCAGGGTGTTCAGGGTCTCACTACTAAACTGGACTCATGGTGATCCTCCTGTTTACAGCCTCCCAAGTGCTGGGATTACAGGTGTGTACCACCATGCCTAGTCTCAATCACTGCCTCAGCACACTCTGGGGGCAGGGCTGGCGTGGCAGGCCCAGGAATCAAACCCCTGTCCCATGCCCCTGCTTGCAGGTGCTTTAATCCACTGAGCTATTTGGCTGGCCCTTGAACCTGTGAATTTAAAGTGATCTTCCAGACCTCTGACTGGATCTGTGTCATTGGCCTGCTCTGATCCTACAAGCAGCTGCTATGACTCTTTCACCTCAGACCCTATAACTTTACTTGAAATGTATCTTTAAATATATATCTATATCTATATCTATATTAATAAATAAATATATTAATATATTATACATACATATATATGTATACATATATTTATATTGATTCTTTAAAAAATCATTTATTTATTCATTTATGTATTTGGTATAGGGTCTCGTTACTCAGCATGGACTTCTAGTGATCTTCCTGTCTCAGCCTCCCCAGCACTGGGGTTACAGGCATGCGTCACCATGCCCAGTTTTGGTGGCCAGCACAGCACCCCCAGTTCCAGAGCTGGTGCTACATGCAGTTCTAGGGATTGAACTTGTGCTTGCCAGGCAGGTACTTAGACCCTGAGGTATCTCCCCAGCCCTTATTTATATTGATTCTGTGCCTCTGGAGTGCCCTAACTAATGTTTAGAATATTGCTGAACTGGTTCATTCATGTAGACTTCTTTGATGCTTCTGATTTGGCTTAAAGATTTTTGGAATAGACAACTTCTATATTCTGCATGCTCTCATATTGTACTCATTATCTTAATACTTTGTCTTTTTCCTTGTGGTTTGTGCTTTCAGTTAGTCTGTACAGAGTTTGGGGGAAGCAGTGTGTCTTTGTAACTGAAGAGCTTAGTGGAGTGCAGGGGCCTTGTAGGTCCTCAGGGAATGCTCTTGGATGGAGAGCACTGACGCATATCCACTTGAATCGGTTGACATAGATTTTTGACAGATTCAATAGCTGGAGATAGTAGGTTCAACAGGTCACTGAGACTGAAGCATGGGTAGGAGCCAAGGTCTTCATGTTCCAGCAGAGCTAGGATGTGTTCCTGAAAGAGTTTCACCCAGACTCAGTCTGTGAAGTGATGAGCACCCTGCTTGGTGCAGTGCTGAAATGTCTCTGGCTAAAAGAGAGACAAGTTTGAGCGTCTTCTGTTGTCCTCATCTTGGTGGATGTTGTGGTCACCATAAGGTGTGTGATTACACATGTCTAGTTGGCATGCATCCTTTCCTCTGTGTCTGTGTGCCTCAGATTTATGACTGTTCATACTATGAACCTTTCTCTGCTAAGGGATAGTTTTCCCTATACAGTGCTTTTTACCCTTACGAGAGTAAATGCATAGATCTGCAACCCTGTCAACTGCTGTAGCTTGAGGGTAGATTCACATTTTCTACTTATAAAACTGAAGCTTGCACTAGATCTATACCAGATAAATGCAGATAATGAATATGCAGATGGCCACAGGCTCCTGCCACTTGTCCCATCAAATGCAATCAGATTCTTTTACCTGGTCAGACCTGATTTTCAAAGTCCCTTTGTGTAAGGTTTGGTTAGCTTTCTTTATTTAAACCTTATTTTATTCTTTTGGACTGTGTTAAGGTCAAACGTGTTGTCACTAAGATCTAGTAGTGTCTACAACTTAAACCACTCCAACTGGATGAGAATAAAGCTAAAAAATTTTTATCCTAAGAGTCATGCTTTATGCACATTAGGGAGATATGTCAACACAGTCAAGAAGAAAAAAAACTAAGCCATGAAAGAAATTGAGACACACATGATTTTTGAGTAGATCAGCCAGCCTCGTTACATTTTGGACAGCTACAGGGCCACACCTTATGCGAGTTTTCAGAAGCCACGAACTCACTAATCGGACTGGCTTGAACCAGACTGCAGCAACTGCCTCGCCTGCTTCCTTGTCATGAACGGGGGTTTGGTCAGAGTCCGCCCTTCAGCACAGAAGCCATAATGAGAGCTCCTATGTGCAGTCTGAATGCACAGGTAATAGATAGTCTCAGCACTGCTTGACAAGATTGCCTCAAGTCTTTCCCCTGAGCAAGCTGATGTGCGCAGACTGGAGGCATACTTTAGTGTCTCCTTAGAAGAAGTAACTTTTTTCTTTGAGCACCACACCGTGTCATGGTTTATAACAATGGGGGGACTGAAAGCTGAAGAACCTGGGGGGCTAAAAGCGTTTTCTATCTAAGGAGTAACAGCCAATTTCATCCCCTGCCTGCAGTGCTGAAAAGGCAGCTTGTGAAAGCTTTTAGCTGGTTTTCTTTTCTCCTACTCATGTTCAGAAATGCATCTAATGCATTTTGGGCCTTTGAAAGGAAAAAGCAGAGCCATTTGAAAGAAGAATTGTCTTCATTTAAGAAAGATTTTATGTGGCCAGGGTTGGAGCCATCGGCTCTTTATGAAGGACTCCAGCCAACACTGGACTGCAGGAACGGAGCGTGCTCTGTTTGTGACTTGAGAAGGCTGCACAGTGGGCTGGCGGGCCTTGGAGCCCGGTCTTCCAGGGCAGGAGGATGGAGCAGGCAGCAAAAGGGCCTCCGCACAGGGGCAGAAGTAGGCAAAGCCAGCAAAGCACTGCTAACAGCTGCACATTGTTTCTCTCTCTAGGTACAAAGACTGACTTTTGTTTCAGCTCATTATTACAAATGCTGCTAAGGTTTCCAGAGCTGGCAGAATTAGGCACCTGCAGTATCTGAATTTAGACCATGCACCAAAAATAGCAGTCTGACCGGCCAACCTCAACCACATTCTTTCATTTCAGAAGCGCCTGGTGCTCACACGCACTGTTCCCATACATACCAGCTTGGAAAACCGAAGGAAATTCCTTCTCTCCTTGTGCTTAAGGGCTTCAGCACGCTATTGATGATATTTCTGAGGATTTCAACTTGAGAGTGGTGGGACAGGAGGTCTGTTTTCCCTGTCCTTTGTGTGGCTGTATGTGCACCGACCATGCGTGTTTTTGTAGTAGGGGAAACGTGGATATTTCCCCAGTGCTGTAACAGGAGATAACCCTGTACCAAGGATGGCGCAAACAGTGCCTGTTCTCTTACTCTTTTGTTGCTACGTTCTCAGACATAATTCATTGGCTGCTTCTTGGCTTCTCACTCTGCATACATTCAACCCCACGCTCCTCCTCTCTATGGCACACCTAGCTGTCATTTCTAGTTAATCAGAACTGGATTGTAAAATGAAAGTTCTAGGTCAAGCCCTCTCCGTAGCTCTAAATTTTGCAGTTTAAACGGAGTGTTCAGAGGCTTCCATTCTGGATGTGGGGGCTGGCGTGTGCTGGCTGCTGTTGCTAAATGTTTAGCCTTCGACTTCAGCCTAACACACAAATTCCCTAAGCACATGAAGCGTTCTGAGGTAAGTTATGGTCCTTACTACACTTAAAGTCCACTGAGAGAGTGAACACGACTGAGCTGGCTGCCTGTGAGTCGCTCAGTCTCTCTGTCCCCACAAGCAGAGTCAGGGGCTGCCTTGGGGGAGCGAGGCACATGGAATGTCCCTGTGTCTGTGTTGTGTGGGATTCTACAAGCAGGACATCCCAGGGCAGTGTGCTGAGCTTCCTGACGGAATCTGTGGCGTGGTTAGTGTTTCTGTAGCCTCTCCTTGAGGCTGGCCTCTCTTAACTGCTTCAGAATTCTGGGTGGAGCAAAAAAGAAGTGAACCTTATGAGTAGCACCCTTCATTGTTGGGGAGACACTCACTCACTCACTCACTCACTCACTCATTCTCTCTTCTTCAATAGGGGAAATCACAGGTCAGGGGACCTCTCTAGGCACTGCATTGTTCTGTTGGGGATGACATAGATATGGTGACACTGCCTTTATCCTTTTCAAAGGAGCTGCTCTCAGCTATAATGGTGTGCTGAAACTTTTCTGCTGGATCCTCATATTCCCACAAAAGAATCCTTGTCTGCTGGTGTTGTCTATGTCAGTGCTTAAATGGAGATCACGGTAGAAAGTAGATTCTTGCTGGTGTCTCTCCCTTTAGTCCAGTCATGACAGATACTGCATTTGGTGGCTCATCAAGTGGGTGGGTGTTTGTGTAATGAAACTCCAGATACATGAAGGCAAAGGCATGAAGGTACAAAGCCATGTAGACTATCATTGTACGGATTGTCTTCATTACAAAATCCTAGGTTTTCACTAGGGACTGTCTCCTAAGGGAAGAAACACAAGTCAGCTTCCACACTGCACATAGCTTCATGCATTCACCAGACAGATATTTATAGAAAGAATGAACAGGTGTTAGCTAGTGTTTCCTTTACACCGATACCGGTGCCCCCTATTTGGTTAATCATTTTATTCAGGTGCTTTTGTTAAGCATTTATCCAAGTGTTTCAAAGTCATTTGCACTGGAAGGTCAATTTGAATAATCAGCAGTAGCATATGCTGTGGTCCAAGCACTCTGAAGGCTGAAGTGGGAAGATCTGTTGAGTGTAGGAGTTCAAGGCCATCCTGGGCTGTAAAGTGAGACCCCCTCATCTTAAAACGAGCAAAAAGATGTTGGACTGCAAGTCAGTGTTAGAACTCTTGACTAGTATAGGCAAAGCCCGATGTTCAATTCCCAGCAACACACACAAACACACACACACACACACACACACACACACACACACACACAGAGCCACATTATTTTAGTTCACTTAATTCGTCCTGACCACACATTGACCACATTTATCTTCAAGGATCAGGAAGGATCTAGGAGGAACTGTCACTTCAAGTGGGCTTTACTTCAGTATTCAGGCTGACTCTAACTTTTCATCCTGATCTGAGACTTTTTTTTTCTTTTCAAAGTTTTATTGATAAACATATAGCGATGAGACAGTTTCAAATCAAATCGAAAGTACAGTTTCAACAAATAATACACTGCATATATTCTTCTTAGTGGTTAATTGCTGTACAAGATGCAGACTTGTGATCCTACTTACAAACACCATTAGAAAAAATCATTCTATTCATTAAGAGAATGCAACTATATATCTATCCCAACCACTTTGAATACACAGATACAAAATGGACATTCATAGTTATACCCCAATTTTTTTTAAAGTTCCGTTGTTGAATATTATAGGTGTGTAAACTCAGCAAAATATTCTAAAAGAGTACAGAAGCCCATAATAGCATTGGGTCTTCTGTTTAATTGGCAATGTCAGAAATTATTGACGTGAGTCCCCCACAGCTCAACATAACAACATGGCTTTACTTCCTATATTTCATCTTCATACTTTTCTACTGGATGGTTAAGACCAAGGTAAAGCAGAACCTATGCAACAAGAGTTGTAGCTTTTTGGTTTGAGAAAGTCAGTGAAATGCCCTCAGGCTTTATCCTGAGATCCTGTACCTCAGATTGTAGAACCTTTGTCAGTGTAGCCATGTGGATGAGTCATGGCCATTGCTTGGCCAATGTGCTCTCTGTGAAAGCCTGAGAGAGTGTCTTCTCCTCATGTGACTCTCCTTAGGCACACTCCACGTCATCTGATCTGAGACTTTTTGCATGTAAAAATATGTGCCATCAGTAATTACACAAGGAGAAGAAGCATAAGGCAGGGTCTGTGATTGGTAAAAACAAATCAGTGTTATAACTAAGGATGAAATCAACAAACTAAAGACTATGTGTTCAACAGAAAGAGAAGCAATGGCTTCCTACTTGAGAATTTAAGGGGAATCTACAGAAGAGATCTGGTATTTGAGCTGGGTAAAAGGATTGCTTTGAATTCTGTTTCTAACCTGAGGTGGGTGTTGGCATCCTAGGAGGAGTTTTTCTTTTGTTTTAGAGGAAGAACATGTGAGGTGCATCTGGGGAAACTATTTGGCATCTCTGGAATGGTTAGATAGTGAAATTAGACCCAGATTAAAGGGTCTTTCAAAGTACAGGTCAAGGAAGGCTTTTCAAAAATTTGTACTTCTGAGACTATGCACAGCAAGTGTGCAAAGACTTGTGCATAATTCCAACTTAGAAGGATTGTGTGGTATCTGCAGCTCATCATAAGACCTGCTTTCGGCTCAGAGTACGGTGTCACATCCTCTCCTATTGTTTCTCTTTGGAATCCTACAAATTAACTGCTAGTTTCAAAAACCTGCTGATGTTTCTCAGGATCGTTGCCTTGCCCATCTTGTGTATACAAGTGTATAGCTTTGTCCCTGTACTGCGTCCCAGCTTTTCTCCTCACCCTCTCCTCATTGTCAAGTCCTCAAGGTTTCACTTTTCTTTTAGTTGTATTATACCTTTCTCTTTGTATTTCTTGTTTTCATTTCTTATGCTAGGGAGACTATATGATCTTTACGTATGTGGTCTGGTTTATTTCACTTATGAGTATATCTTCAAGCAGCATCCACTTAAATATAAATGCTTCAAGTTTATCATTCTTTATAGCTGAGTAATACTCCACTGCATAAAAATACCACATCTTTTCAAATATTCCTCATGTGACAGGCATCTTGGTTGTTTCCAAGATTTGGCTATCACAAATTGTGCTGCTATAAAAATAGGTACACATATATCACTATGACATGACATCTTCAGCTCCTCCGGGAAAATTCCCAGTAGGGGGGTAGTTGGATTGAATGGGATTTCCAGTTCTAGTTTCTTAAGGAGTCTCCACACTGATTTCCATAATGGTTGCACCAGTCTACATTCCCACCAGCAGTGGAGAAGTGTTCCCTTTCCCCCACAACCTCTCCAACATTTGTTGTTGGTTGATTTCTTTACGATAGCTATTCTTTCTGGGGTGAGATGGTATCTCAGTGTTGATTTAATTTGCATTTCACAAATAGCTTGTCATGTGGAGCATTTTTTCATATATTTATTTGCTTCTTTAATTTCATCCTCTGAGAAGTATGTGTTCATCTCAGATGCCCATTTCTGGATTGGGTCTTTAAATTTAGGGGTCTTAATGCATTTTAGTTCTTTATAAATTCTACAGAGTAGAATTTTGTTTGAGTGCTTATTAGTTAAGATTTTTTCAAAATTTGTGGGTTGTCTTTTTACTTTGTTGGCAATTTCTTTTGATGTTCAAAAACTTATCAATTAGAGCAGGTCCCAGTTGTTAATTCTTTCAACTGTTTCCTGTGCGATTTGATTTTTGTTCATGAACTCTTTGCCTACCCCTATGTTTTAAAGATTTCTTCCTACTTTCTCTTCCAGGAGATTTAGTGTTTCTATTTTAATGTTTAGATCTTTAATACATTTTGAAGTTAGCTAAGTGCATGGTGGTAGACCTGGGTCAAGTTTGAGTTTTTGGCATGTAGAGAGCCAATTTTTCCAGCACCATTTATTAAACAGGTTATCTATCTTCCAGTAAGTGTGTTTGGCCCCTTTCTCGAGCATCAGGTGGCTGAGTGTGTTCGTAGAGGCTTCTGCATCTTCTAATCTATTCCATTGATCCTCAAGTCTATTTTGTTGCCAATACCACGTTGATTTTATAACAGTAGCTTTGTAGTATAATTTCAAGCCAGGAATTGTAATGTCTCCTTCCTTGTCTTTGTTGCCCAGGATTGCCTTTGCTATTTCAGGTCTTTTCTGGTTCCAAATAAATTTTAGGAATGATTTCTTTAGATCTGGGAGGTATGTTGGTGGTAGTTTGATAGGGATTGCATTAGATCTGTACAACAATTTTGGGAGTATGGCCATCTTCACGATGTTGATTCTTCCTATCCTGGAGCATGGAATATCTTTCCATTTTCTGAAATCCTCTACGATCTCTATTTTCAGAGTACTGTAATTTTCCATGAAAAGATCTTTGACTTCTTCGGTTAAGTGAATTCCAAGGTACTTCATTTTCCATGGTGCTATTGTAAAAATGTATTGTTTCTCTAATTTCCCTCTCAGCGTGTTTCTTATCTGTGAAGAGGAATGGGATTGACTTTTGAGTATTGACTTTGTATCCTGCTATGCTACTGAATTTGTGTATCAATTCTAGTAGCTTCTGGGTCTTCCAAGTAAAGTATCATGTCATCTGCAAATAAGGACAATTTAACTTCTTCCTTATCTATTCTTATTCCTTTTATTTCTCTCTATTATCTAATGGCTCTAGTTATGTTTAAGAAGCTATATTGAATAGTAAGGGTGATAGAGGACATCCTTGTCTTGTACCAGATCTAAGAGTAAAAGATTTCAGTTTTTTCCCATTTAGAATTATATTAGCTGTTGGGTTGTCATAGATGCCTCATATCAAATTGAAGTAGAGGTCATCTATTCCAATTCTCTGTGGGACTTTGAACATGAATGAGTGTTGGACTTTGTCAAAAGCCTTTTATGCATCAATTGAGATCACCTCATGTGGTTTCTAAATTTCACTCTATTAATATAGTGTGGTACATTTATAGACTTTCGAATATTGAAGCATCTTTGCATTCCTGGGATGAATCTTACCTGGTCATGGTGTATGACCTTCCTGATGATTTGCTGTATTCTATTTGCTAGGATAGGTCCCCATAATTTTATTGAGAAACAAATAGCAATGAGAGTGTTTCAAATCAAATTTGTAGGACAGTTTCAATAATTAGCACATTGCATACTCTTTTCCTAGTGGTCATTTGCTATACAAGATGCAGACATGATATCTGATTTACAAACACTATTAGAACAAATCCTTCTATTCATTAAGAGAATGTAACTATATATGTATCCTAACCATTTTGAATACACAGATAAAGAATGGAGATTCATCTGCATCCCCTTTTTTGTTGAGTTTCATCCTTTGAATATTATAGGTGTGTTAACTCGGCAAAATATTCTAAAAGAGTCCAGTAGTCCATAATAGTATTGGGTCTTCTGCTTCACTGTCAATGTCAGAAATTCTTGACGTGAGTCCCCCACAGCTCAACATAACAGCATGGCTTTACTTCTTATACTTTGTTTTTACCCTTTTCTGCTGGATGGTTAAGACCAAGGTAAAGCAGGACCTATGCAACAAGACTTGTAGCTTTTGGACCTGATAAGGTCAGTGAAATCCCCTCAGGATTTTTCCTGAGATCCTGTACCTCAGATTGTAGAACCTTTTTCAGTGTCAGCCATGTGGATGAGTCATGGCCATTGCTTGGCCAATGTGCTCTCTGTGAAAGCCCGAGAGAGTGGCTTCTCTCCATGTGACTCTCCCCAGGCACACTCTACATCATCGATCACTTTCCTCTTTGGCTCCATAATCTCCTTGATCAGAAAATTTGGGACACTACTGATTTACATGATGTTACAGTACAAGTTCTCATATGTTCTGAGTCTTAATTGACCATGGAAGGCTAGGGCCAAAATGTTGGCTTTCCTTGCTGCCCTCCTTTTTCTCTAATTTTGGTCTGCAAACTTAGGTTTTTAACCCTCCTAAAGAGAAGCTTATTGTTATTACCATACAATCTAGGCTGCTAAGCTTCACCTCACTATCTGTCTGAATATCAAACATCTTAGGCATAACATGGAACAGGTATTTTTCATAAAGTATGGATATGTTTAACTTTAAGTCTCTACAGAATATGATAAAAAACATTTAAGAAATTAAAATATATTTTCAAAATAGGCATAAAGAATTATACAATTCTTATGTTTACACATAAGTCCAGAAATCTAACCTTATACAACCTTTAGCAGGACAGTCCTGCAATATTCCTTTTCTTGTCCCCTGCCTTCATTCACCAGCTGCTTCTTTTTGAACAATCATCTACCTGAGAGACAGCACAGCAGCAACTGGCATATGACAAGCAGCCCATATTCAGAATATCAGAACGACAGGCACTCCAAGCATGAACCAACTGTTACAAATTGCCATCTTCAGTGCAGTTGCTTAGTTTACAGGTGTCAGTATACATAGTTAGTCAGGGTGAGAATCTTTCCAATTAACTGCTGGATTCAAAAATCTTCTGAAGATTCTCAGGATCCTTGCCTTACCCATCTCCTACCTATAACTGTATGGCTTGCTACTGTCAAATTTACTAGCTCTTCTCCTTTTCCTCTCTTAATTATTTAGCCCTCAAGTTCTTAATTTCCTTTAAGTTGTATTATACCTGTCTATTTGTATTTCTTCTTTTGAGTTCTTATACTAGGGAAAGTATATGATATTTACACATGTGTGTCTGGTTTATTTCACTTATGAGTATATCATCAAGTGGCATCCACTTCAATATAAAGACTTCAAGTCTATCATTCTTTATAGCTGAGTAATTCTCCATTGAATAAAAATATCACATCTTTTTCATCCATTCCTCCGGTCATGGGCAGCTTGGTTTTTTCCAAGATTTGGTGATCACAAATTATGCTGCTATAAACATAGGCACGCATATATCACTATGATATGATGTTCTTAGATCCTCTGGGAAAATTCCCAGTAGAGGAATACCTGGTTTAAAGGGGATTTCTAGTCCAAGTTTTCTAAGGAGTCTCCACACTGATATCTATAACGGTTGCACCAGTCTACACTCCCACCAGCAGTGGAGAAGGGTTCCTTTTCCCCACAACCTCTCCAACATTTATTGTTGGTTGATTTCTTTATGATAGCCATTCTTTCTGGGGTGAAATGATATCTCAGTGTTGTTTTAATTTGCATTTCATGGATGGCTAGTGATGTGGAGCATTTTTCATATATTTATTCACTTCTTTAATTTCGTCCTCTGAGAAGTGTGTGTTCATCTCGGATGCCCATTTCTGGACTGGGTCTTTAAATTTTGCGGCTCTAGTGTTTTTTTTTTTTTTTTTTTCTCTTTATAAATTCTAGAGAGCAGACCTTTGTCTGAGTACTTATTTGTCATGATTTTTTCCAAATATGTGGGTTGTCTTTTCACTTTGTTGGTAATTTCTTTTGATGTTCAAAAACTTATCAATTAGAGCAGGTCCCAGTTGTAAATTCTTTCATCTGTTTCCTGTGCGATTTGATTTTTGTTCATGAACTCTTTGCCTACCCCTATGTTTTAAAGATTTCCTCCTACTTTCTCTTCCAGGAGATTTACTGTTTCTGTTTTATTGTTTAGATCTTTAATCCATTTTGACTTTAGTTTAGTGCATGGTGATAGACCTGGATCAAGTCTTAGTTTTCAGCATGTTGAGAGCCAGTTCTTCCAGCACCATTTGTTAAAGAGGGTATCTTTCTTCCAGTGAGTATGTTTGGCCCCTTTCTCGAGGATCAGGTGGCTGAGTGTGTTCATAGGGGCTTCAGCATCTTCTAACCTGTTCCATTGATCCTCAGGTCTATTTAGTTGCCAGTAGCATGCTGATTTTATCACAGTAACCTTGTAATATATTTCAAGTCAGGAATTGTATTACCTCTTGCCTTGTCTTTATTGCCCAGGATTAACTTTGCTATTCTAGGTCTTTTCTGGTTCCAAATAAATTTTAGGAATGCTCTCTCTAGGTCTGAGTGGTATGTTGGTGGTAGTTTGAGAGGAATTTCATTAAATCTGTGCAGAAATTTTGAGAGTATGGCCATCTTCACAATGTTGGTTCTTCCTATTCAGGAGTGTGGGATATCTTTCCATTTTCTGAAATTCTGTATGATCTCTTTTTTTAGAGTACCATAATTTTCTATGAAAACATCTTTGATTTCTTTAGTTAGACTAATTCCAAGTATTTCATTGTCCTTGGTGCTGTTGTAAAAAGTATTGTTTCTCCAGTTTCCCTCTCAGTGTGTTTCTTATCTGTGTAGAGGAATGCTATTGACTTTTGGGTACTGACTTTTATCCTGCTCTGCTACTGAATTTGTGTATTAATTTTAGTAGCTTCTTGGTGGAGTGTTTTGGGTCTTCCAAGTAAAGTATCATGTCATCCGCAAATAAAGATAATTTAACTTTTTCTTTGCCTATTCTTATTCCTTTTATTTCTTTCTCTTGTCTAATGACTGTAGCTAATGATTCCAGAACTATATTGAATAGGAGTGGTGATAGAGGACATCCTGGTCTTGTACCAGATCTAAGAGTAAAAGATTTCAGTTTTTCCCCATTTAGAATTATGTTAGCTGTTGGGTTTTTGTAAATCTCTTTTACCAGATTGAAGTAGAGGCCATCTATTTCAATTTTCTGTAGGACTTTGAACGTGAAATTCTACAATTTTTCTTTGTCGTGGTGTATTTCACTTCTCCATCAAAGTTGAAAGAGAGCTTTGCAGGGTGTAGTAGTCTGGGCTCCAATTTGTTTTCATAGAGGACTTGAAGTACGCTGCTCCATGCTGTTCTTGCCTTCTTGGTTTGTGAAGAGAAGTCGGACGTAATTCTGATGGGTTTTCCTTTGAATGTGATCTGCTTCTTTTCTCTAGTGGTTTTCAGTAGATTATTCTTGTGCTGGATTTCTGGGATCTTGACTATTATATCTCTTGGTGTATTTTTAATTAAGTTGAAGTTATTTGGCGTTCTGTATGCTTCAGTTATGCTAATGTCAGATTGTTTCCCCACATTTGGGAAGTTTTCGCTATTACTTCTGTCCATATTTTTAAAATGTCATTTGTATTGACTCTTTCTTTCTCATTGATACCTATTAGTCTCACATTGTTCATTATTTCATCGTCTTGCAAGTGATGAATTATTTTTCCTTTCATCCTAGTTGTTTTTAAGAGATCTTTTCTTACCTTTTCATTAGCTGCTCCAGCATTTTCAAGATCTGAAACTCTGTCTTCACTTTCGCTCAAATGGTTTTTCAGTCTTGTGCCTGAGATTCCTCTATATCTCTTTGATTCTGCTTCAGGAGGTCTATTTCTTTCCTATATTGCTCATTCAAGGAATCTGTCATATTTCTAATCTCTATTTTTTATCAATGTCTTCTTTATAAGCAGTTATTGATTGTTTTACTGCAGAATTTTTTTCAGATTGGGTTTCTCCCATATATTTCTGTATTAGATTGTTTACTTCACAGTCTTTGAATTCAGAGATTTCTTTTTTCATTTCAGGAATTAATTCTGCTCTGAGTTTTTCTATAAGTTTCTGCTGTTGTTTCTTTACTTCTGATGCTGTTAATTCATTCATTTCAGCTGAGCTAGTGTCCTCTGCACTTGTTATGGGTGGGCTCGGGACCTGAGATTTCATTTTGCTCCTTGTCTTTGTCATTTCATATAGCACTGACCTCTGACCTGTGGTGCAGAGCTTTGGTGCAGTTATAACCTCAGTACCTACTGAAATTTGGGTACAGATCATTTAAGTTTGAGTTTATCCAGTTATGCCTGGTCTGGGTCTAGCTATTGTTTTCAGCTCCTTCTTGCTGCAGCCCTTGGAAGTGAACCTGTGGTGCCCCTCTGGCACAACATTGAACTTGTGGTGCCTTTCTGTTGTGCCCCTGGCCCAGGGCACAGCGGGTGTGAAGAAGCTCTCCCACACACTAGCCGGGTCTGGGCTTAGGTGGATCTGCGGGTCCTGAAAGAGTCACAGAAGTTCTCACTCACTCTGCAGGCTTGGGTGCAGGGGCTCTGGAAGGTTGCAGGGATCCAGATGGTGTGGCAGAGGGTCTCACTCACGCAGGTGCCTGAGTTTTGGTGTGGAGGTGTCCCACGGGCACAGGGAAGCCCTACTGTTTCTCTTTGGATTCCTTTCAGTCTTTCATAATTTAATTTCCTGGAAATTCTGTTCTCCTAGTCATATTTCTACTTTTTTATTTAGGATCCTTATTGATACTACTAAAACTGCTGATGTGTTTTTGTCCTGGATATTCTTTTTTTTTGAGTCCAAATTCTCTGTGGCAAACTTTTTTTTTTTTTTTTTTTTTTGTTGCTGTTAAGGTTCACAATACCTGAGAAGTAGCTTGCTATGTTAGTACATTAACAGAGCTGTCTCCAACTTGGCTGAGGTTAAAATAACAAATCTGAATAAGGAGAACAAGAAGCCCCGCATTCTTTCATGCATTTATTCATTTAACAAATATTTGTTAGGCAGTGTGTGTATACTGTTGAATATTTTATTTGTATCCTTGAGAAGCCTACATTTTCTTTTTGGAACAAGTGATTACACAGCTAATAATAAAACCATCAGATTTTAATTGTAAAGCTGACAAACACTAGACTAAAAATATTCTACAGTATTCTAAAAATGAATAATGAAGTTGCCTACTCTTTGTGGAAAAAAACCTCTATTTTTGTTGATATGTTTAAAGATGTTTTATTAATATTTGTTCTTACCCCAGCATATGATTTTATTTTATTTTTATTTTTTTGTATTTTAGGGAAGGATCTATAGGGTGTTCAGGGTCTCATTACTAGACTGGACTCTTAATGATCTGCCTATTTACAGCCTCCCAAGAGCTGGGATTACAGGCATGAACCACCATGCCCAGTCTTACCTGCTGCCTCAGTGCACCCTGGGGTGGGGCTGGTACGGCAAGCCTGGGGATTGAACCCCCAGCCCCTGGACCTGCTTGCAGGCACTTTAATCTGCTGAGCTATTTGGCTGGCTGGCCAGCATATGTTTTTATTATGTTCACTTTAAAAATATTTTGTTTTAAACAAGGTACTGCTAAAATGGTATGTATTCACTGTGTACACCATATTTTGAAATACAAATGTTAGAATGCCTCAAGGTGGATAATTAGCACACACATTGCCTCCTGTAATTATTTGTACGGTGAGAACACTTCACATCTGCTCTCTTAGCATTTTTGAGAATACACTGTGATATTAAGGACAGTCCCTACGCTGTATGCATCTCCTGAAGTTATTCCTAAGGGACTTGTTGCTAACTGAAATTTGTACCCCTTGACTCCCACCTCCCCCAACTAGCACCCCTAGTCCTCACCATCCTAATACCTACTTCTATGAGATCAGTTCTCTATAATTAAACATGCTGGTTACAAATTGTGCAGAATTTGCCCTTCAAGGTCTGGCTTATTTTTCTTAACACAACATCCTGTGAGTTCAACTACGTTGTCACAAATGATAGGGTTTTCCTTTGTGATGGCCAAATATTATTCCACTACATAAATGTATCACATTTTCTTTAGCTGTTCATCCACTGATAGGCATTTAAGGTTGATTTAATGTGTTGAGTATTGTCAGTAGTGCTGCAGTGAACCTGAGAATTAGGGTGTCTTGTGGGCATGCAGACTGCATTCCTGGGTTTATACCCTAAGGCAGAAGTGCTGGAACAGATGCTAGTGCTATTTCTAATGTTTTTGAGCTGCAATGGTATACTAACCTGACACTCCTACAAGCACTGCCCAGGAGTGCCCTTTTCTCTCCATATTTGAGGGGACACAGTATGTTTTGTTCTTTTGACAACAACCTTTCTAGCAGGTGTATGGTGATGCCTTAATCATGGTTTTGATGTGCATTTCTCTGACTAAAAGGACTTCCTTTAGAGAAGATGAATGTACTGAGACTGGAAAGGATGATTAGGAGCAGGCCTGGGGAATGAGGAGAGGGAGAGGAGAAGCCTTCCAGGCACGGGTACCAGGAAGGCCCTGTGGGTGGAAGCACTTCCCTCATGCAGGCAATTGTTTAAACCTGAGATGAAAAGGGCTCAGACTGGATCAGACTTGTGCAGATGGAGAGAAAATTACTCAGGAATTGGTTAATCCAGTGGTTTTAGTGACTGGTAGAAAGGGAGACAGAAGTACCTAGAAGGGGTCACACATTTCTGAATTTTATTGTCAGGGGATGGTGGTGACATGTCCTTAGATGTTGATCCTGAAAAAGCACCATGGGGCCGGGGAGATGGCTCAGTGGAATAAGCGCTTCCCTGGTAAGCGCAAGGGCCTGAGTTCAATCCCCAGTTCCGGAAAAAAAAAAAAAAAAAAAAAAGCACCAGAATTATGTGCAAGTCATATGTGACGGTACTTCTAAGTCTCAACTTGACCAGGTTAAAGGAATTTCTAGACACTTGAATAACATTATTTTGTCTGTGTCTGTGAGGAAGATTGCAGAGGAGCTCACCTGAGATTTGGCGTGGGCTGGGTGAAGGGGTGGCTTGCGTCCATTATGAGCAGGCGCCACGTTACATGGGCTCGAGGCCCTGGAGAGGACACGTACAGAAGGCCGGTGGCATTTCCCTGTGAGTTAGAGCGTGCTCATTTCTTGACCTGGACATCATGTACAGGTTTGCCAGGGTTTTGTTGCCAGCACTGTGGTGGAGTGACACCTGGTGCTGGGTGTGGAGGCCACCTGAGAATTGTTGTCAGCAGTACGAGAGGAAGAACCGGACAAGCAGTAGGCTGTTGGGAGCTGGTAGACGCTGGTAGGAAGCTGGCTTTCCTGGAGGACCTTGTCATGCTGGCTTTCCTTCTGAGAGCACAGCTTTTGTCCTCATCAGAGTAGCTCGGGACCTCACTGTCACTGAGGATGGCTGTGGTATTTTTGGGAAGAGCCCTGGTTCTTACTTTGAGCATTACTTCCTGGCTCCGGTGCAGAGGCGTCAGCCTGCTAGTGCAGATCCTTTATCCTGGTGGCACTCACTTTCTAGCTTCCACCACTGACCTTCGGTCCTTCCCAATGCAAATTCGGGACACAGATCTGCGTGAGACACTGCCATGGGTTCCTGACCTCTAGCTGAACTTGCGTAGGACATTTCTGTGTGATCCAGGCCCTCAGCTGGAGTCTCTGGTCTTTAGTGTGTGGACAGATTTCCTGTACTCTCTTTGTGTGTCATTCTTTGGGTGACTATTATAAATAACCTTACAAAATATGTGTCCTGAATTGTACTGCTCTCCTTGTAAAGCCTCAACTTACAAGGACTTACCCATCTATGGACATCAGGACTTACACCAGCACTCACTCCACCCCACTTCCCAGGTATTCTGGCTTTGAGCCTGCAGGTGAACAGCTCACCTTCACCTGCTTGACTCTGAGGCCTATGGACCCGGCCTGAGGTGCACTCCCAGTACCTGCAGGTTACCAGCAACCTGAGGCAGGCATCTTGCAAGACGAGAATGGAGCTCTTTTTCATTTCTTGTCTTCTTTCCGGCCCCACCATGCAAGCACACACTTGCCGTCCCCCAGCTTCCTAAAGTAGACTGTCACTTTATTCAGGGAAATACCATTTGCATTATTATAGCTACATTGGTTCTCCACAGAGCTAAGCAATAAGGTAAACTTTTTCTTTCTTGCTTAACTATTTTTTTTTCTTTTTTGGTATGTGGTTAACAAAGGTCTTGATTTGTATTTGCTGAATGTGTTGGGTGTTTATAACTAATTTAGCTTTTGAAATACCCAAGGTTGTGTAAATATCCACACAACATGTTAAAACATATCAGGCATTTTTATTAATAGCTTTTTCTTAAAGAAACTTAGTGCCAAATCTTTGTTGTGCAATGCACTCTTGTGATCACGGAATCTCTTTCTCTATGATTATAGATTGCCTCTTGCCTCTTCCAGGGTGGGAGCTGTGTGATTATTCCTTTATTTGCTTTCTTGTGCTTTTATTATTTCAAACTCATCAGCGTGTCAGATAAATCTTATTCTATCCTCACACATAAGTGATAGTACTATGGTATAGAAATACACAACGCACAGAATGTAATTCTCTATTGGGAAAATAGTTCTCCTCCTCCTCCTCCTCCTTTTGCTTTTTGTATAGAAACATTTTTTTCTTTCTTGTTTTTGTTACTGAGAATTGAACTCAGGACCTTGTGTTTGCCAGGCAGGTGCTGTACTGCTGAGCTACAGCCACGGTCCCTTCATTAATTTTTTTTAAAGATTTGGGACAGGGTCCCACTTTGCAGTTCAGGTTGGTCCTGAACTCAATATATAAGCTAGGGTGGCCTAGAACTGTTAGTAATCTTCCTGACTCACCCTCCTGGCTGCTGGGATTATAGGTGTGCACCACCACCATGCCGTTACTATTTAGTTCTTTTTCTCTTTCTTTCTTTTTTTTCTGAGGAAAAAAACCCAATAAAAACAATGGTATAAAATTTCAAAACAGGATTATAGGAGAGTTTAGTACATTGCATATTGTTATCTTCAAAGCAGTTGCTGAGATTAAAAGTAAAAGGTATGAAAAACTGAACACGCGCGCACGCACACACACACACACATTTTTTTTTTTTTTTGGCGGTGCTGGGGATTGAACTGAGGACTCTGTTTATTCTACTGAGCTATCTCCCCAGCCCCTGAAAAACTGCACAAACAATGTAGGTTTTAACTGTTCTTTTCAATAAACTATTGTCATTTAGTAGTGTAACTATCTTAACTATCTTGTGAAACAGACTCTCCTTAGATGGATGGTAAGATAATAACAATAACAATAATAACAATAATAATAACATATGTAAATATATATTTTTTGTATTTTAGGGAAGGGTCTACAGGGTATTCGGGATCTCACTACTAGATCAGACTTGTAGTGATTTTCCTGTTTACAGCCTCCTAAGAACTGGGATTGCAGATGTGTGCCACCACACCCATTCTCAATTGACGGCTCAGTGTGCCCTGGGGGCAGGCCCAGCAAGGCAGGCCCAGGGACTGAACCCCCGGCCCCTGAGCCTGCTTGCAGGTGCTTTAATCCACTGAGCTATCTGGCCTGCTCTTCTTAGGTAAGATAATATTATTTGCAACTTGGAGCCTGTAACTGTAAATTGTCCCCTACAATTTTACTTACCTGATACCCCTATACTGGCCTTAGCCACCCCCACCCCTGTGTGTGTGTGTGTGTGTGTGTGTGTATGTGTAGATAAGGTGTCACTGTGTAATCCAGGCTGGCCTCAAACTCACAATCCTACCTTAGTCTCCCTAGTGCTGGGATTATAGGCTTGTATTACCATATTCATCTCAGATTTTAACTGTTTACTTTATCTCCTACTTCCAGGAAAACCAACATTTATCTGAGACTATTTCTAGAGGCCAGAAGAGGCTTTGAGAGTCAGTTTCAAAGCTGTGGTCACATGTGCACTGACACCCAGCGGGTGAGCCCTGAGCTAGCGCTCTCCTCCCTGTCACCTTCCTGCCACAAGTGGCACCTTCGTCAGCCTCCCGCTGCAGCCCTGTGCACATGCACGCAGAGTAGTAAGCCTGCATCTGGAGAAGTATGCACGTGAGAGCAGCTCAGTACCCCTAGGGAAAAGAACCAGTGATTTCTAAATATTTTAAAAGTTAAATATTTTAAAATATTTTTAAATGTGTTTAAAGTCTCCTGTATATGGGGTACAGTTGGAGCTCTGTCATATGCTATCTGCCTGCTGGAGAACCAGGAGAGTGAATAGTGAAATTCAGTCTAAGGCAGAGGCCTGAGAACCAGCGTGGCTGCTGGTAGATTCTGGAGTCTGAAAGTCTGAGAGTCAGGAACTCTGAAGTTTGACAGTAGAGATGAATTCCACACGCATGGCAGAGGTGGGCCTGCCCCTGGCAGTGTGTCCTAGCTAAGTTCTCAGTGGACCGGATTATACCTGTCAGTGCTGGAAAAGGTACATCTTTGTACTCAGTCCACTAGTTTGAGTTTGAGTCTTTTCCAAAAACACCCTCAGGAAAACCTGGCAATAGTGTTCTGCCAGCTGTCTGGTACCTCGGTGTAGACAAACTGAAGCATGAAACTACCCATTCTGGTGGGCAAAATCCCATGTGATTCACACCCTTTGTCTTTTTCCTTGAACTAAAACTTGGTTATCAGCAGCTTATCAATGGAGTCCTAAGTTTCAGAGCATTTTATTTAAACCCTTCAACATCACATAACCAGCAAGTACATAGAAGAACTTGGGGTCAGTCTCACAGTTGCCTTTGTGCAGGGCAATCCTACTCTACCATGTTCCCTTCCCTTTGAGCTTCAATGCAAGTCTCAACACTTCTAGCAAAGGAGTATTGTGGTTACTCACCTAAGTGTATGACGAACGAATCATTCATTCCTCACCCCGTGTTGGAAGACAAGCCAAAAGATTTTGGGTGAAATCTTCCGTCTCAAACATTTATTTCAAAGAAGAGGGAAAGGGGAAGAATAAAAAAAAGAAAGGTACAACAAAGAGAAAGATTAATACATAGAGCAGGACTTGGGGAAGAAAAACGGAGCGTAGATTATTTAAACCCACATTTACTTTATTGAGAAAGTAGCGAGGAAAAATGCACCGAATGCATGTTAACTGCTCAATACTTGAGTGCCGAATGCAAATTAATTGCTAAGACCATCTGCTAATGATCTCAATCTGGCAATAAAAGGGATGAGTGAAGCATTTATCATCAGTCGGAAAGCACATTTTTCTAATGGATCTTTTATTCAAGCTTTATGTTTGTGCTGCGGATGTAAGATTTCTTTCGAGCTGCATTGTGCTTCCAACTGCTATTCGTTATTGAGATGATTCCTATGACATTGTGATGGCACTAGAAGTGACATTGCAACTGCCCTCCACTGATCAATAGAACACTGACCTCTTGACCCCACTCAATAATGCAAACTTTGATGAAGTTTGAAGAGCAACAATGAACATACTTGGATTTTAAGAAAGCTGTTCACAGATCTAAAAATTTGCGTAGGAGTGTGTGTCTGCATTTGCATGCACACCCATGTTTCTGCTGCTTCAGGATACAAATTTCAATTTTTGTTGTGTAGAAGTGCAGAGACCTTCTCTAACCCTGTCAGGGTGTGATGCTCAGTAAATTAAAGTGAGTGGCATCTTTGGTATCAGACTAATATTCTTAGGAAGAGCATCACCTTTAAATACATGAGTCACTGTCCAGGAGGACACTGTGCTTTAGTGAGTCCTGCAAACGACAAGCACACTGAAATAAAACTTAGGAAAGAGCTCATGATTCCTCTGCTCAACACTGGCATGTTGCTACTCATCGCCACGAATTCAGGTGACCACCAGGGAAACGCTCCTGTGCATCTCTCGCCCTATTTCTTAAAGCACAACTATATGTGAGTGGGAAGTTGAAGTTTTGTGGGTCTGCTTCAATCCAGCTCATCTGATCTGAATGCAAGGATGATATGAGCAGACACATTGTAGGCAGAGAGAAAAGGCAAAATAGCTATTTTTTATACTCTTATAAAGTCAACAAGATACAATGCCCTACATAATTATATGCAAGTTTCACTCATTTTCTCATATTTCCAGAAGTCAGAAAATAACAAATTTTTATACTAACTGCATATTTATACAACTGCAGAAAATCTTGTAGGTAGATCACATAAGTGTAATTTATTTGTGTTTAAAAATGGGTTGTTCTTGCTTTCTCTTTGATAAGTGGTTGCAGAGTATCTTGTGAGTAACCATGATACTAACAGGGCTGTACATGGATGTCGAGAAATACTTGAAGATAGTAAAGTCTTAAAGTATAATGTTTTAATTTATCTTTAAAAATGTGATCATGAAAACAAGCAAACAAAAACAACCTGGTATCATTTGAAATTTTGGTGTTTCATGTCATCATTTGCTAGTTTAAAGAGGAAGGCAATGGGAGGGAAAGGTTGGAGGTGTAAGATTGAATAACGGGGAAGGGACACTCAAGCAAAATATATGACACACATCGAGCACCTGAATGTGCAAGTGGGGGGAGGGAGAGGAAGGTGGAGGGCGTGGGAAAAGTGATTAAGGCCTGTTCTGTGTGTGTAACAATCAGCCAAAACAAAGTGTATTAATCTGAATAATCCATGAAAAAATATATAAAAAAATCAGTCTCATATGTTGGTAGTTTGTGACTAGATCCGCAACTGTAGGAATTAGCAGGTGAAATTATGAGAGTCTTTGGCGGTCAATTTCAGGACTCCTAGACAGAATAGGTCAAGAAATAAATGAGTAAAAGTCACCACAAGACATGTCTAAATAAGGAGCTAGCTAGATGGATAAATAATAACAATATGGATTAGTTTTCTGTTACTTTTGTAACAAATTACCATTAACATAGTAGCCTCACAAGGTTCAACATTATCTGTTTTCATGGGACAGAAGTCTAGGTTGGGTCTCTCTAGTCTCACAAGCTATCATCTAGGGGTTAGAAAAACTGCACTTTTTTGGTGGCTTTAGGGATCAATTTTTTTCCTTTAGAATTATTTTATTAAATCATTAATGTACAACAGCTTAACTCTATACATGCACTTAAATTTTTTAAAGGAAAAATGTTATGTGTTATTACACCATGATCCTGGCTAACAGCTTTTCAAAACTTTGAGAAAAATCTTTAAAAAGGTTTCACATGTCACCTGAAACTTACAAATTTAACATCATCAAAGAAGGAACGCTTCTACACTCTTACAAAGACCACTAGAAAGAAACAACAATTAAAAAGCTAAGAAACTGTCTCAAAGGCATTTTTACAATCCTTCCAACACAGTAAGGTAATGCTGTTAAATAGTCCAATCCATTCACACAACGGCTCTCTGCATCCGCTGCGGTGTCTTCTGTCATATCACACGCATGACTGAGACAAGAGTTTCCTTAACATCGTTATTTCGATGAAGCTGTTCTGTTACCTCTGGGCTCTCATCCTCTCCTGTTTATACAGTGAAGTTGATGGTGAACAGGAAGAAGCTCCATATCGGCTCCTCCCACCATAACCTCCACTTCCTCCACTGCCTCCTGGACCATAATTTCCTCCACCATATGCTCCCCCCACTTTCCTGCTACAACGTTTCCACTTTTCACTGGACCATAGTTAGAGGGTTGCTGGTGATAATTTCCAAAATCATTGTAATTTCCACTTCCATAATTTCCTCTTCCATAATTGTCATAACCACCTCCATGGCCCCCACCCTGGTTTCCATATCCAGGTCCTCCACCACTATAGCCTCCTCTTGATCCTCCATAACCAGGGCTACCTCCAAAATTGCCAGCTCCTGGTCCTCCTCCATACCCATTATAGCCATCCCCAAATCCACATCCACCACATTCTCCTCTAAAGTTACTTCCTGGTCCTGGCCCCAAATTCCCGCTGCCACCCCGTGAATCCCCAAAACTAAAATTCCCTCCTCTTCGACTCCATGCCCTCAGGACTTCCTGAATTTCTTGTCTAGACAAGGCCTTTCTTACTTCTGCATTATGACCATTAATGGTGTGGTATTTATTTATTTATTTATTTATTTATTTATTTATTTATTTAGTGTGTGTGGCCAGCTCAGCCCACCGTGGGGCGGCTCCCTGGGGCTGGCTGGCATGTGGTGCTGGGGATTGAACCTCGGTCCCTGTGCTTTGCTTAGCTTAGCTTGTTCTAAGAAGGTGCTTTAGACCACTGAGCCATCTCACCAGCCGGTGTGGTATTTTTGCAACACAACTTTATCCACACGATCATGGTCATCAAAAGGAACAAAGCCAAAGCCTCTTTTTTTTTTTAAATTTATTATTTTTTTAACAGACTATCAGGAATTATTTCAGTGGTATCAGTTTTTCCATATTCTTCAAAGTAATCTCAAAGGTGATGCTCCTCAGGATCTTCTGTAATCCACCAACAAACA
Organism: Octodon degus; assembly: GCF_000260255.1. Classification (NCBI taxonomy): domain Eukaryota; kingdom Metazoa; phylum Chordata; class Mammalia; order Rodentia; family Octodontidae; genus Octodon; species Octodon degus. The sequence goes on along the minus strand of NW_004524625.1, from coordinate 8,917,969 downwards.
GTTTCTTCACAGTCGCATGCCAGGCTCTTGCTGCAGCCCGTTTTGGTTCAACCACTCTCCCATCAATTGAGTGAGGTCTTTCAGCCATGGCAGCATTAACCTCAGCCCTGGATGAGAAAGTTACGAAACCAAAGCCTCTCTTGCAGGATCCCTCATAAGCACACAATCTGTCAGTTTTCCCCATGGCTCGTAGTAGTTTCTCAGACTTTCTTCTGTGGTTTCAAAACTTAAGCCTCCAAGAAAGAGCTTATGAAACTGTTCCTTTTCTCTTTTTCCTCTCCAAAGGAACAGTTTCTGAAGTTTTTTCCATCCTGGACTCAGGCGCTTCAGCCCGATTTCCTGCAGCCTAGCGAAATGAGAGACATCTCCGCGGATGAACACGAACCGGACTGGTCTTGGCGCTGTGGTGAGAACTGCTGCCGCTGGAGAAACACCGCTAACTGCACGTCCACATGACATCCGGTGCTGCCGCTGCTTCGGTTTTGTTTAGCTAGGTGGTAGGATGAAATTCTATGCAGTGTTACTGAGGTTAAAGTCCGTGTTTTCTTGCTGACTCTTGCCAGAGTTTGCTCGGCACTGCTAGAGGCCACGGGCATTCCTGGGCCTGAGGTCTCCTCCTCCATCTTCAAAACCAACAGTGGTAGCTTAAGTATTTCTCAAACTTTCAACCTTTCTTTTCTTTTTTTTTTTTTTTTTGGCAGAACCGGGGATTGAACTCAGGCCCTTGCGCTTGCCAGGGAAGCACTTATTCCACTGAGCCATCTCCCCGGCCCCTTAACTTTCAACCTTTCTGACCTTTTCTGCCTTCTTTTTCTTCTGCAGCATATTTACAATGCACTTTTCTGCTGGTTTTTTTTTTTTCTTTGATTCCATGGCCCTTTATGCCAGTACCTAAATTAGTGTTTGACTGAATAACCACACGATGGGAATACTGATGGTGGGGATGCGTTTAGCATTCTGTCTGCTGCAGAGCACCTAGTGGTACTAAGGATTTCTAATTGTGTGGACAACTTTCTAATTTACAACGGTTGTTCACAGTAATTTGATTTTCAGTCACTCACTAGGGGGTGTTTTCTCCATCTCACAAACAAGGAAGCTCCGTGTAGGGTATCTTCTGTGGTACACCTCTCTGCTCTGTCCTTGTTATCGGGCAGACGTTCCTCTTTTAGCTTTGTTTTCTGATCTTGGTGCTAGGATTGCCTTTTAGACTTGAGCACAGGGACTCATCCCCAGGAATTCCATCTTTTCTTTTGTGCCAGCGCCTTCCAAAATTATTTTTATTTTTGTTGTATTGATCTCCACATTGCACTAACCAAATGAAACACTTTATCTTTTGGTGTTGTGATGATAGTTCATACTAAAAATGCCCATCAAATATGGTAATAAAATGGTACCAAATTTCAGTTATAAAATGAATAACTTTGGGGATCAAATGAAGTTTTGTGGCTATGGTCAGCAATGCTATAATGTATATTTGAAATTACTAAGAAAATATATCTTAAGTGCTCTCACCACAAAAGTTACTCTGTGAGCAGACAGGCAAGTTGACTAACTCTGTTATGACAATTGTTTCACAACACGTGCATAAAGCCATCATAGATGCGTTAAATTTAGAACGTTTCATCAGTCATATCTCAATAAAAGTAGAAAAAATACCCCCAAATTCTTAAGGACTAATAGGGAAGAAAAAGACTTGGCGGAGAATACAAACAATTCATTCATAAAAGAAAAATGCCAGTGTTCGATAAATATGTTTAAATTATTTTCAACCTCATTGATAATTATATAAATAAATATGAGATATTTTCATAAAACAAAAAAGCAACTCATTAATACAACAGGTTGTATAATTTTGTCAGAACGCAAAATTCTTACTGCTGTTTAAAAATTGCCTGTCCTGTTGTGAGGTGGCAGTTATATACCTACATTCTTTTCTTTGGCCAGTCAACCGGGTGCTCCTCACACCTTTGTGGTATTGTTGGATAGTGCGCTCTCTCTCTCTCTCTCTCTCTCTCTCTCTCTCTCTCTCTCTGTATTTGGTACAGGGTCTCACTACACAGCTCAGACTCATAGTGATCCTCCTGTTTTCAGCCTCCCCAGCGCTGGGATTACAAGATGTGTACCACTATGCCTGGTCTTGGTGGCCAGTTTAGTGCACCTGAGGCAGGGCTGTCATGGCTTGTGGTACCAGGGATCAAACCCTGGTCCCTGCACTTGCCTAAGCAGGCACTTAATCCGCTGAGCTATCTCACTGGCCTTTCTTTGTGGTATCAGGCATTGAACTTGGGACCTTGAGCTTGAGAGGCAGGCACTTATTCTACTGAGCTTTCTTCCCAGCCCTCTTTCTTGTATATAGCCTGTATCACTGGATCCTGCATTTTTGGAAATGCTATATGCTAGAATGGAAAGAATGTAAGCTGTAGAGTCAGTGGAAGTATTCTCAACTGAGCATAGGATCTTGGGCAATTTACCTAACCTATCTGAGTCTAAATTTCCTCAATCATAAGGTGGGAACAAGTACATCTGCCTCTCAGATTTGCTGTAGAATTAAAGAATTAATTGCATACTGGTGCACATGGCACAGTGTCTGATGTTAGCTGTCTGACAAATTTCAGCTGTTATATTGATAACTGTTCCTGTTCCTACTTCTACACCCTAGTACTCTCTAGTGGGCATTCAGAAGATCAGAACCCATTTTTACTCATTTTAAGATCTTTGCTTCATTTGCTAGTACAGAATAGGGTCTGAATAATTTCTTGAATTCAATTTAAAATAAACTCTAAGACTGTATTTCTCTTAACTATTTCCACATCATTTTGTGGAGAGAATTCTTGAGATGAATATGATCGGTTGCTCCTGTTCCATAGCTATTAATTGAAAAAATGCAACTGGAATATATTATTTTTCCTTCTTTTTAGTGATTTTGTTTTTGCTTGTCCAGGTTCACTCTCTCCAGCTCTGAATTGCCCCCGGTGTGTGGTTTTATTAGCTTTGTGCTCACCCATGCTCTTGGCAGGGGCTGGCATTTTTTGTACCGAGATGTCTAGTTTTTCCCATAGTCCTCAGCTACTGGAGCTGCGGGTGACTCCCAGTGACTTGTATCTTCCTTTGAGGACCTCCCCAGCAAATTTCTTTCCAAGAACTTCTGTGCTGCCATGATTGATAATTTGTGGAAGTGTCATCTAAATGGAGTTCCTGACTGTACCTGAAGGGCTACAGAACCCGAATGATGTGTGCTTTAGACTTTTTTTTATAAGAAAACTTGAAAGATAAAACCCTTTTGATTATATATGTCTTTTTAGCTATTTCCTAGGATAGAGGAGGGATGGGACATAAAATATGTAGGCTAAAACACTTAACTCCAACTTAGTCGGGTTGCTATCACCTTCTACTAGGTTTGTTGCAATGACTGGTCTACTGGGCTGCCTGCTGCCTTTCCTCTGTCTTAGTAATTATTCATGTAGCAACAAGGAAAATGAGGTATCTTTACCATGAAAGCTCATTTTATTACTCTTTTATCCTTCATAACTTTGTAATTCTGAGTGGTTTAGTTATTAATGTGCCATCCAGTTTGTTGGCGATCTTATCATTTAGGACAAATCTAGCTTTCCCAAAGCATTTTCCTTTCTTTTGATGTTGCTGTCCCTGGATACCAGGAACCCGTGAAGTGAACCCCCCAGTTTTCTGCAAGGTGTTAGGGAACACAGCAAATAGAACAAGCAAGAGACAAATAGCAGTGAAACAGGGATCTGGGCTGCCAGCTGTGCATGGGGAGCAGAAGGCCACGAGGCAGCCAGAACCTCAGCATTTAGTGATCACTTTCCCACTGAGGATAACGGCGAGGGGATGCAGCTGTATGTGCTAGGGAAGTGGCCAGGCAGGCAAGGCTTGCAAAGGAAAACAACGCATTCTCGTGAGAGGAACAGAACAGCCAGCTTCAGGCTGTGCTTAAGGAGAAACTTGTTCCATCATAGGTTCTGGGAAGGAATTTTCTCTGAGGTCACACAGGCAGTGGCAAAGACTCTGTCTCTTATCTTGGCCCCACCCTCATGGCCACAGCTCTGGGCTCAAGTATGGCCACTGGTGAGGGGCAACACTAGCCCAGCATGCCAGCTGCTTGCATCCATGAAGACATGGGCACGGCCTCAGCCAGGCTCACTATTAGGAGAGTCACCTCTATACAGCCTGCACTGCTTGCAAGAAAGTAAATCACAATTGGGCCTGGGGGAGGGTGACTTGGAGGTCCTCCATGCCTGGGATTGAGCCCAGAAACTTTGAAGTGAGTGATGTCCATTGCTTTCTGTATATTTTGGGATCTTATTTCATTGCTCAGTTACCCAGGGTGGGCTTGACCCCATGATTTTCAAGATCCCAGGTGCATGCCACCATGACTGGCTCCCAAAGCATTTGCATTTCATTTGTCACTCCTCCTAATTAAAGAACCAAACGCAACCTGTGCATTGAGCTCATTACTATTTTTGATCATTAGGGTAGAGAATAAATAACACTAACCTTTACTCTTATACCAGATAAGTGAATTAGCTATTTATTTAGACTTATTTATGAACTATAATCAGAGATATGTAGTGGTCAGTTGTGGTTCCATCAACTCTGATAGTCATGTGCTTCGGAAGTTCACTTCTCAAAAGTTCAGTTTTCTTATGTGTAATATAGAAATACAGTACTGTCAGTATCACCTCAGGCTGTGGGAGAGCTCTCCTCTGTCTTACTGTGAATGTAATAAATACTCAGTGAGCTGAGGGACTGAGGGTGGGTACAGTGGTAAAATACTTGCTTAGCTTGCACCAGGCTAATCTTCAGCACAGTCTTCTGGCTCAATGCTTGTGGACTTTGCCCTGGGTACTGCTCTTCACAGGGCTGTCACTGAGCTTTGCAACTGTCTGTGACCTTCACTCTGCCTGGTCTGGCTTCCAGGTGGTACCAGTCTTGGGGTCCTTTTAAGTTCCAGTATTCAGTCTCCAGATTTCTGAGTTCCAGTACTGCCTGGTTGTCCCACCCCACCCCACCCCACCCCTGCAGTGTTCACAGCACATGTTGGTGGGGGGAAGAAAGACCTTGCACTGTCAGTGTCACCTCAGGCTGTGGGAGAGCTCTCCTCTGTCTTGCTGTGAATGTAATAAATACTCAGTGAGCTGCTGAATTTGAGGGGATTGCTGGACTCTTGAGATCTTGTTTTAGACAATGCATCAACTCCTATTGGCTTCTGAAATCCCCAGGGTGGCCTGACTCTCAGGGCCTTTGGCCTCAAGAGTGGCCTCCATGTCCACTTGTGACATAAGGGAATCCTTTGGGGGTGAGGCTTGTGTGTGTGTTCCCACTTTTGAACCTACTTTCCTCTGTGAAGTGCCTCTTTGTTTTACTGAGGCCTCTGTCATGTTTTTCTGACTCAATTCCTCAGGAAGCTCTTCTTGCACAATGTAAAGGGTAATACATACTTTTTTGGGCCTTACAAATTCATGCTTTTTTCCTCAGTCTTCAACTCTGAGCAACAACACTGGCTAAAGCTGGATGCATATTGATATTTGTAATAGAAAAAGGGCTTCTGAAAGGAGGTAGGGTCTGTTCTTCTGAATAGAGTTAATTCCTTGATGAGTTACCTGTAAGTTAAGGTCTTACAAATGTAAATATATTGCTCCCTAGAGATTTTACAGTGCATTATCATATTGAAGAAAAACACTTCTCTCTCTAGCAGGGTGTGATTCTGGATCTCATCCCTTATGAGGGCCCTGGCTACTGGGCTGAGGGTCACTTGACTCTACTTGTTGCTCCTTGGGCCTGCAGTGGACATTCTCCCGGCTCTCTTAAAATGGGGTGGTAGTGCCAGCCAGCACTTAATGAATCTGATTATTCTCGTTAAAGCAGCTGCGCTCACCACTGTACCACCAACATCACATTGATCATTCTTCCGATTCTGAGGCTACTTCTGGTAAAAGCTGGTGGTTGCACGGAGACATCAGGGCTGGTTACTTCATCCTACCGCATACACAGTGTTCAGCTCAATATGAGATTAGTTTCAGTTCACATGACATGAGCCCAGGCTGGGGCTGGGTAACTTCATTTTGAAGTTAGAGCAGCCTGCTCTCTCTAACTCCCCAGTGACAAGCCTGCTTCACTCTCACTAACTGGACTATGGGTTCCTTGCAGTCACAGAGGTTCATGTTGTTCACATTAGAACAACAGAGTTTAGTATCTGAACCTGCCATTTAGATGACATTCGAGGACGTGTGTACTGAAGTGAAGAAAACAAAAGCAAAATCAGGTAGCCCAGTTCAAAACAATCTTGAACCCTTTTAACAGGGCAATGCATGTGTATGAGTATCTTGGAAAAAGTTCTGAACAGCTCATCTGCATCTCAACATGCTCTACTTCTCTGGGCAGACCCATTGCTCACGTTAAGCAGTTATCTGGGCTAGCCCCTGTCCGGAATCTTCAGGATGTACATTGTCTGTGATGTCCCCGTCTCTGGCTCCCCTCTGACCTCTTTTTTTTTGTTTTTCATCAGATATTTTATTTTAAAGAAAAAAACCATAAAAACAATGGTACAAAATCTCAAAACAAGATTTTAGGAGAGTAACAATGGTTAGTACATTGTGTGTTGTTATTGCCAAAGTAGTTTGTCATATTACAAGACATAGGCAAGAAATAATAAATAAACAACATAGGTACAAAC
>NW_004524625.1:8878613-8909553 GCF_000260255.1 Octodon degus | reverse complement strand
CTCCTGAATCAGCTGGGTGGGTCTTGTCTCTAGCCTCTTTGCAGGGAGTTCTGCTGAAGGGTTTTGTGCTGGGCCTGCGCTCTGGGTCTGTTCAGGATTCCGCGGCCTGGGTCATCTCACTCACTCGCCGGCCTGCGCTCTGGGTCTGTTCAGGATCCGGAGGACCCCAGGTCGTCTCATTCACTCTGGGGCCTGTGCTGTGGGTCTGTTCAGGATCCCGCGGCCTGGGTCATCTCACTCACTCGCCGGGCCTGCGCTCTGGGTCTGTTCAGGATCCCGCGGTCCCGGTCGTCTCACCCTCTGACCTCTTTTGAAGTCACTGAAGGAACTACAGCTTGAGTTGCTGGCTCACCATAAGAGGGTCACTGGGCAGGCAGGAGCTTCTTAGAGACCAGTTTTCTGCACTTGTAACTGGCTGCATCTCTGTGCATTTATCACACAGTTAAACTTCTAGTTGAAGTCACCTCAAACCTGCAAAGCAGCCTTTTATTTTAAACGTGTTAATGTTTGGTCCCCATTTTTTCTACGGCCCATCATCAACATTTGCTTTCATGCTTGGTGTATGAATATCTTTTGATCTTTTTCTAAAGCTTACTTGGACTCAGAAGTAAAATAAAACATAAATTGAGTTTTTTTCAGCTTTTAAGTCTGAGTGCTATGTAAATGGCCAAGATGGGCTTTGAACTTTTGCTCCTCTTGCCTTAACGTCCCAAGTGGCTGGGATCTCAGGTGTGCACCACAGTTCCTGGGAAAATAACACAATTTTCCATCATACAAATGTAACTGTTTATATTTCTTCAGCGTGTATTTGTGGACTGGCTGTACACTTAGATTTTGTTCTAGTACTTGGCTTATTATCAACTCTGAAGATAGGAGGAGTTACATGTCCCCTGTAGATGTGCAAAGCCATCCTCGACTTTTTCTTGTTGCTGCACCAAAGTACCTTACCCCCTGCAATCCAAAGGAGGAGGGTTGTATTTTGGCTCACATTTTCAGCTCATGGTGAGCTGGTTCCTAGGCCAAAAGCTCCCTGTGGAAGGTTCTGGTGTAGGAAACCGGCTCATATTACAGAGGCTGGGAGGAAGGAGAGCAAAGGCAGGGGGTAGGAAGAGACTAGCACCCTTAAGGCCTTTTCTTGGGGAGCTTCCTCCGCCAGGCTGGGTGTCCCCTCCTAGCAGCGCACGCATCCACTGAACTTCTGATGTCTGAACTCGCTGATCTGAACATTTTCCACAGTTGTGGGATGCTGGGGGAGGGGCGTCACTAATATCTTAATCTTTTATATTTTTTCTCTTATTTTTTAAAGAGAATACAGACTGGAGAGATAGCTCAGTGGACTAAGTGCCTGCTTAGGCAAGCACAGAGACCAGGGTTTAATTCCTGGCACCATATGCTGCCCTGGCCCTGCCCCCTAACTGGCAACTGAGTCTGGGCATGGTGGCACACACCTGTAATCCCAGCACTGGGAGGCTTGAAAACAGAAGGATCACGGTGAGTCTGGACTGTGTAGTGAGACCCTGCATAAAATACATTAAAAAAATACTAAATAGAGTACAAAATAGTATTAAAAATTATAAGCAATGAAGAATTTCTCTTCACAAAGTAGTATGAATTTCACATTTGTTGTAGTGTATAATGTTGTCTTCCAACCAGTTATTCATATTACCATATATAAGCATGCAAAATTAGAAGAAGAAAGAAAAAAACAAAAAGTATATACAAAATTAAGAAGAGAAAAAGTACAAACAATTGAAAAAAGAGAGGAGATAAATTAAGCATTGTCTGCTCCTTTCCATAGACCAGCAGAAATCCACAGTACAGTTGTCCAAACCATTTTGCTTATTTACATAGATAAATCTCTTTCACCCAGTCCGTCTTCTGTCCTCCACGACTCAGGAACTCCTTCCTTTTATATAAGTTCACTCCCTTTTCCCAGTATCTGTTGTACCCTTCAGATTCCATTTTTCTCCTTCAGGTTCTCACACTAAAGACACAATATGATGTTGGCACATGCGGGTCTGATTTATTTCACTTAAGAGTATGTTCTCTAATTGCATCTAATTACTGACAAAAGATTCAAATTTATCCTGTTTTATAGCTGAATAATACTCCAGTGTGTAAAAATACCACACCTCCTTAATGAAAGGGAGTAATTGGAAGGTGTCCCCAGGCCAAGAGGAATGGTGTTACTATTAAATCGTAGAACATTTGCCACAAAACGCATTTTTGCCAGCTAAGAATGATCGTGTTGGCTTGAGGAAGATACTGGCACCTCACAGACATTGAGGTATTTATCAGAGATGCTCAGTGATGGTCCAGAATCTGTCCTTAGCATCAGCCAAGAAAGAAAGTTACATAACCAAGTTTTGTGGTTTTACTTACTTACTTACTTTATTTATTTTTGAGACAGGGTCTTGCTGTGTAATTCAGCCTCGTTCAGCTTGGCCTTGAACTTGCAGCAATCTTCCTGCCTCGGCTTCCCAGATGGTGGCAGTACAGGCAGGTGCCACCGTTCAGCATTATGACGAGGAGGTGATGCCCCTCCAACACCTTCAGGTAAAGGGTCAGACAAGGCCTGCATACCCCGTGTCTAAATAGTTAAAAGCAATAAGTGGCGCTCTATCTGTGACTTGGCTTAGGTTCTAACCCAGGGCCTGGGTATTTTTTAAAACAGCTGTGATGTCCCCTCGGTGATCCCTGCCTCCTGCATGCTCAGTTCTGCTGGAGGAGACTATGTGGAGTGTGGGCTGGAGCTCAGGACCTCTGGACTGTGCCTGGATCAGCTTGAAGTCAGGAGGAAACTGACTTGGCTCACTCTCCAAGCCAGTGTAGGTGTGCATTTCTCCTCAACACACCTGTTTTCTACCCAGGAATTACAGGCAGTTCTAAGCACCACTCCTATTATGTCATCTGATCAAAAGGGAGGGACAAGAGCACTTCACAGGGCAGGCGGCCTACCTAGATACCTAACTGGGATGAGTGGGGAGCAGAGGCACAGGGTTTAATTTAAATAGAAGTAGCAACTTATTTTTTTAAGTTCCCTAGGCAAAAAGTGTGATTTACTCTTTCTTCTGTGTGTACTTGCAACCTTATCTCTTTTGGTCTTGGTTTGCAGTGGAGATGAGCGATTAGGCAGAATAAAGGCCTCCTAAAAGATATTCGTGCCCTGTGTTGCATAACCAGTGGAATTGAGGGTGCTGGCCCACTGATTTTCCTGAAAGGGATGTTGTTCTGGATTATTCAATGTGGCAAATGTCATTACCATGGTCGTTAAAAGCAGAAAAGGTGGCAAAAGAGGACAGAGGGATATGATGTGAGATGTGCGAAAGCCTCAGCCAGCTGTTATGACTTTTCAGGTGGGGCAGAGGCACCATGGACCAATGGATACAACCATAAGAAGTGTAGAAGTGAAGAAAATAAGTGTTTCCTGGATTTCCAGAAAGGAATATATCCTGCTGACACCTGGATTTTAGCCCTGTGATGCCTTTGTGAATCTTAACCTCTAGAAATTTATGATTAAAGGTGTATTAAAGTTTGTAGCCAGTTTTTATAGCAGCAACAAACAGCTAATGTATAAGGTCTCTCTTATACCTCCTCAAATCTATTGATGAAGTATAAAAGAGACCATGGAAAATATATAATAATAATGCGAGTGTATGTATTCAGATGAAACTATCTGACTTTACAAAAACATGTCTGTCAGTCAGATTTGGCTCATAGAAATAATAATCAACCCTGATTTGTAATTTAGGGAAAACTTCAATTTATTTGTGGGCAAAGATAAGATGTTTATGATAACAGAGTAATGGTTAGGGCAAATGTCAATGGAAATTTTGTAAGTAGATTGAAAAAGAAGGAAGAAGACCATTTATTATGTCACAGGTACCAGGTTAGGTGGTTCTTATGTTTTCCTATGTAGGCCTTGAAATAACACAGAAGGGTTTATATTGCTACCTCAGGTTTTACAGATGAGGAAATCAATTCCAAAAGGACCAAGACATTTTTTATGCACATACTAATAAGGTAGGCTTTTGAGCCCAAGTTTTCCTAATTCTAGGTGCCCACTGTTCCGCACTGGAGTGATGTCTTGTTCTGTTTTGCAATTTTGAGTCCCTATCACAATAGGCTGAATTTGAGAGACTCCATTTGTGTCATTTTTTTTGGACTGAAATTCAGTTATAGCATTTAGCTTTTGCTTTTTACTTATTTTGTTAACGTTTGTTCTACATATGTCTTTGTCCACTCCATAAGGGAAAACATGAAATAGTTTATGAAAAGGGCAGCCAGAGGTAATATCTACTGTCTAATTTTGCTTGGGTTTGGATGTCTCATGGAAGTTAATGTAGTTACTCAAAACAAATGACACAGTACATGAACCATTCCTCGGAGCAGGGAATTTGAGTACATATATAGCAAGGGACATTTCTCCATGTCTTGCTGCTCTGATATAAAGAATTATTGATGCATTGATCTTAAGGACATACCGTTATGCGTAGCAGTCCTTACACTTGAAATATTTTTCTTGGTTAAGTTTTGCAGAGTCAGTCTAACTCTATGACAGGAAATTAAAATTAGAGCAAAAACCCTATTAGGATATCCTGGAAATAATAATATTAAATATTTAGCAGGCTCAGAAGCTAACAAATTGAAGAACTAACTAAATATTGTACATTCAATCCCCCGTACAGCCAAAAAAATATTGTACACATCAACCCATAAAGAGATGGAGCTTCCAGGGTGTGTTTTACAAATATTTTAATAAAGCATTAAACAAAATTAAATAGACTTAAGTCTACTTTAATTCTAGTGGGTTTACCTTTATAAGTAATTCATTACTTTTCTCTAACTGATTTTAAGATTCTTTTCTTGTGCTGAACTTTTGGGATTTTGATTAGCATATATTGTGGAGAAATTCTTTACTGATTGTGGCTATTTGGAGTTCTGTACGTTAAATTCTCTTTCTATATTAGGAACATCTATCATTATTTCAGTAAGCATGTTTTTTGGAGGCAGAGTTTCACTTTTTAGTTTTTAGCTGGCTTTGAACTCACTATGTAGTCTATACTATCCTTGAACTCACAGCAATCCTCCTGCCTCAACCTTCCTAATGCTAGGATTATCGATGTGTACCACCACATCTGGCTCAGTAAGAAACTTTTATGTTATTTATTCTGTTTTGTGTTTTTTTCTACTAAATTTATTTCAATCTTAGACTAATCTTCTTTGCATCATCTAGGAATTGTTGGATCATTTTCTCCCATTCTCTGTTGTTTTTAAGGCATCTCATTAACTGGTCACTTAGCCCCGAGTTCTAGTTCTAATATTCCATCCTCACTTTCACTTCTGTTGCTCATAGTTTCATTTAGTTTCTTTTATTTTTTAAAGAGAATAAAAATTATAATTAAAGCAGAAAGAATTACAGAAGTGATACAGAATTTCACTTAAAAAAGTAATCTAAATTTCAGTGTGTGTCGTAATACATAGTGTTGTCTTCCAACAAATTCTTCATTTTTTACAAGTTTTTAAACAGCTTTATTGATATAATTTACATAAAATAAAGTTCATCCATGTGTAGTATGTAATTCAGTGATTTTTTTAATTTTGAAGAGAAAAGAACAAAAATAAATAATAAAACAGACACAAAGGTAAAACAATAGAAATGATACAGAATGTCAAAACAATGAATTCTGAAAGGATTAAGTCTGACTCCTTAAACAATGGGATTTTTAAAATATTGCTTTGGCTTTTCAGTATCCCCTACATCTTCATTTGAATTATTTTAATTCAATTCAATTTAAATTTATTTGTGGTTGTTTGAGGCAGGCTCTTGCTATATAGTTCAGGCTGGCCTGGATCTCATAGGGTATCCATCTGCCTCAGCCTCCCAAATGCTGAGATTACAGCCATGCCTGATTTCATTTGAATTTTAGGATCATTTTGTTGATTTATGTAAATACTAACTGGGATATTGATAGAAATTGCATTAAAATTGTAAGTTTGCTAGCTTTACAACACTAGGTCTTCTCAATACAAAATGTCTTTGCATTTATTAACCTTTACTTTTTAAAACAAAGTATTGATAGGATATATTGACTGATTTTTCAACGTTAAATCAACCTGGCATTGCTGAGGTAAATCCTAGTTTGCGGTGGAGTATACCCTTTTCATATAGCATATATTATGGTGGATTTGTATTTTCTTGAGCTTCATGGGTGTGCAGATCAGGGTCTCAGTGCCTGATCTATGTGTGCTCGGCTTGAACTCACTATGTAGCCCAAGTTGTCCTCCCATAGAGATCCTCCTGCCTCAGCCTCCTGAATTCTAGGATTATGAGCATGTGCCATCACACCTGGTCTTTCTCTCTCGTACTTGACTCTGTGTTTAATGATGTCTCACATTTTGCTAAGGCCCTGTTAGTTTTCTTTTGATGTTTTGCACCCCAGACTTTCCTTTCTATGTATGAAAGTGATGTGTTGTCTATCATCTATCTATCTATCTATCTATCTATCTATCTATCTATCTATCTATCTATACATATTCATCAAATCTTCCAATTCTGTACTTTTTAAAAAAAATATTTTTATGTATTTGGTACAGGGTCTCACAAGGCAACTCAGACTCATAGTGATCCTGGAATCAAGCATGAAAAGATCCTTTAAAGACTTCTCCAAATACAGCTTCTCTAACATCAATGGAACCCTGAACATCTCTGAATAGACCTCAGGTTTACTGTCCTTTCTTCTGGGCTTTCCTGTAGCACAAAGAAAGCAGCATAACTCAATAGAGAAGGATGATGGATTATATTTAAGCTGCTTTTATACTTTACTATTCCAGTTTCTTCTAGGATTTTGGGATCAATGTATATTTCTTTCTCAAAGGGTTTGGATGTCCACAGGCAACCAATCACGGTTGTCAAATACTGATTAAATTGTTGACAAGTCTTGCTACTGTAACTGAACACTGACTTTGCCTTTTGTACCAACTCATTCTTCTTTGCAGCCATCAAATTTTTCTGATACCTGGGCAGAATGTAACAAAGTCAGTTCAAGATACTGGTATCCAAGCTGAGGAGTGAAGAATAGAAGATCCCAGGAAGAAACAATACCACTGATGGAAGGTCATGATTTATAGATATGTCACATACCTTCTCACAGAAATCCAAAATAAAGTGCAAGAAAAAACTACTGTTGCTCTCCAAATGCATGACAGTCGTGGGCAGCCATCCTACGTAGTCAATCAGTGTACACACAGAGTTCATGGATCCACCCAAAGTTGTTGCTAGAAGACTTCTCATAGGTTTCTTGTGGATGTCCACAGAAAGCCATAACAGCCAATTCTCTAGAAGCTCTTTTAGATATTGAAGAACATTACACTTGAAATAAATGGATGATGTAAAGAAGAGTTGTGTCAGGTGGTCAAAAAGTAGTGGCTTCACCTCAGAGAAGCTACTAAAAGGAATCCAGCTCACAAGCTGAAGGATCCGTGACCGACCACAGATGCCATCCCAGAGAGGAATGCTCTTGTACAGGAAAGCTTCACAGAAACAAAACCCCTCTTGTAAGAAGCACTCCGCCCTGATGACTGTGCCCAAGTAGGTGGCAAATTCTTTTCCATGTTCATGATCATTCACCTTATACCAAATACATTCTTCTTATAATGTTTGACTCAACCAGTGGTACAGCTTCAGTAAGACTGACTCATCTCTGACACAGCTCATGTAGTGAAGTAACAGAGAGTTGTTCAGCACTGAGCCCACCTGAGAAGGCAGCTCTGAGCAGTGCATGTTCTGTAAGAGTAGAGGGAAGCTCTTAAGCTGCTGTACTGGAAGTGATCCATCGCAGCTGAAACAATCAGACTCATCTCCTTTTTTCCACATCCATTAGCATTGCTACCAGACTTTAGCCCTGGAATAACTAAGTGAGAATTCCATTTTCTTTTCAGAGGATGTAAGTTAACCAGACTTAATGTCAGTTTTAGAGGTTCAGAAAAAGGTCCATGTTTTCTGAGTCTCACAGCAAGCACAGTTGAGTACCAAAGATCCTTTGAATTCTTACAGTAGATCTTATTCCTTGTAGGTGAAGATACAGAAATCAAAGCAGGAGCAAAGCACATGTATACTGAGAACAAAGCCTGGAAATGAGGCTGCATTCCCATTTTGGCCTGAAGATCAAACAGTTTGACATTGTCTTTTTTTGGTGAGTAAATATAGCAAGCAGCAGACAGAGTGAAACTTTGGATATGGTTAACTATTGGCTTTTGTCTTTGTCCTAAAGCAGCTGGATTATAATGCATGAGAGACTGTATTACGGGGATAACAGAGTCTTTATTAATTTGCTGGCATCTGATACACATTCTCCAAATTGGGAGCACATTCAGCACATTTCTTTCTTCTCCTTTGGTTATACAGGTTCCCCAGTTGCCACGGTGACCATACTGGAATGTCGTTTCACCTGTGTGAGTGACTTTACAGCTCAGGCATTGAGACTTATGGCTATGTATGGGCATATGGTCTGACTCTACTTCCTTTAATTTGTCCTGCTTCTTCCATTTTCTTTTTCATGTATGTGAAGCTTTAACAAGGCCAGGGAAAGAGTGAAGGATGGGGGTAATTTAGGCAGGGCCAGAAAGGTGACCCATCCCAGGTGTCCCCTTTCTCTAAAACACTTCAGGCAGGTAGTCAAACAGTTGATTTCTGCCTCAGCCTTTCCTACTTCTAAGGTGAATTGGACACTATGTTAGAACATCTTTGGCTCAGGACACCATCTCCTACAGTCCTAGGATATAGCCACTTTCATTTACACAGGATGGGAGGTTGCAACATATTTGACCCACTACTTAGCTTTCCAGGAATGGATCAGGTGCTATCATTAATGAGCCAAAGGTGATCCAGGTAGTGGCATCCCAAGAAAACCAGTTAATAACATCTATCTTACTTTGGATATAGTGATACAAGTCCCATCAATTATAGTATCAATTACAAACTGAATATTGACAAACTCCAAGGACCAATAAAATACCACCCTGCAATATAGAAAAGAGATCTGTAAGTATGGTATGCATGCTACATGAAACCAAATATGGACTCTAGCATACTTACTAAATGAAGGAACTTTACTGCTACTAACAATAGAACAGTACTCAAGATCAATAGTGTAAAGTTAGCTAGCTATTTAGAGACTCATAAACTTACTAGCTATAGTAGTATAGGTAGAATGGTTGGGGAACTAGAAAATGAAGAAAAGCAACAATTAAAAAATTACTCAATGTGTTGTAAGAGGGTAAAAATTGGGACAGTCCTATCAAATAAACTAATAGTGCTAGAGAATAGTCATAGGAAAAATGAATAAGAGAGAACAAAAAAGATAAATAGCAACAAGCAGGAAATAAAAGAGATGACAAGGAAGGGAAAAAAGTTGAGAGGGTAAAAGAGAAACAGAAGAAACTAAAAGGAGAAAGGGCAGCAAAATCCTCAAATTCCAAGCCCCCAAAAACTTAATGAAAGAAAAATACAAATAATAGAAAAAAGAAAAGTCAGTGAAAAATTGAGCCAAAGAGAAAGTTTATGTGTTTTTGAATGAATGGCTTCTTTTCATGATCTGCAATCTTGTGATCTGGCCAGTCATGATTTCCTCCTTCTAGCATTAAGCACTGTGGGATTCTGCATCAGAGGTCTCTCTGTCTGCTCCCTGCAGATTGTGGTTCCTGTCCACGCTGAGGTGCATCCTTAGGCTCATTGGCCAGTGGGAAATGGGACAATGTGAGCAGCACCTGGTCTCTGGTGGACGCAGGCTGGGGGCAGGGGCTCAAGTGGTCTTCTGGACTCAATGTTGACCATCACAGGGCCTGATTGGTTGCTGCCTTCTCTCCCCAGGTGCCTTGTTCAGGGCAGAGTGGCCATTAATTCTTGCCATTGCCCTGTGCCACGGGGAAGCAAAGTGTAGAGCTGGAGTGGAGGTGGATTTTTGTGGCCCTTGTGCTGGGTGGGTGCTGCACCTTCAACCTCACTTCTTTCATTGTATCCATATAAGGAAGCATCAGAAATTGCGCCTTGGGCCAGGGAGGTGACTCAGTGGAATAAGTGCTTCCCTGGTAAGCGCAAGAGCCTGAGTTCAATCCCTGGTTCCACAAAAAAAATAACAAGAGCTTAAGTATGAGTTGCTTGATTCTGTTATTATCTTTCCAGTCAATTTCACTCATATGAGAAAAAAAAAAAAAAAAAAAAGAGCTCTTTTTTTGGCTTCTTCTTTCCTCATATGAGTGAAATTGACTGGAAAGATAATAACAGAATCAAGCAACTCATACTTAAGCTCTTGTTAAGTTCACTTACCAGGTAAGTTTTTAGGCAATTGCAACTTGTGTGAGCTTTTTCTTTTCCATTAGATGGATGTAATGGTACACTCTGGTCTGGCTTGTAGAGTTACCATAAAAAACAAATGCTTTAAAGGATGTGAAAATACTTTGTAGATCTGAAAACACTCTGTTGTTCTAGAAACTTGTGTGATCCTGTCTTAAGAACAGGTTGCAGAGTGTGCTGTGGCCTCAGGAACTAAGAGTGATGGACACTAGAAGATCAGAAATGATCCTACTGGATACATCTAGGAAATCATGGAGCAACTGGCTGATTCTGAAGAATGCTTTCCATACACAAAGTCCATTGGCCATTTCTGTATTAATTTGTGTGGAGGGCAAACCAAATGGTTAGGAGGACTAATCAAAGACTGTTGCAAGGACTTGGGCTTGAATATTGTTTCAGATTAGGTGGTGATGGGTCATCAACTAACCTTCAGAGTCATTTAACTTTGCTATATGAAATGAAGATAATAATATTTATGCCCCTAAGATACTGATATGATTAATTGACACAATGAATGCAAACTTCTTGGCATGAAGTTGTAGCTTTTTTGTCAGTTGGGTGTTTTATTGTCATCACCAAAGCTTTCACTTTGTTTTCTTGTGGAAGAACTGGTCTCTAGCTCCTCTGTGTCTCACAGTACATACATTTCTCTGCACACATCTCTCCTAGGATGCTCTTCAGGTGAGATATAGCTGCCTGTGACACCCTGACCATAATACCTGTGAAGACTTGGGGATCCATATGGCTAGTACCCATCACTTGTGTAAGGAATGTGCCCACTGTGCTATCTACCCCTTGACTTGTTTAATCATAGAATTTATACTACTTAAATTTACACTATTTATACTTCTATAATATGTATTTGTTTGTTTCTTTTTCTTTTTCAATGTATTTAGTATGGGGTCTATAGGGTCTACAGAGTCTCACTACAGGGTCTACAGGGTCTCACTACGTAGGTCAGACTCATAGTGATTCACCTATTTTTAGCTTCCCAAGTGCTGGGATTACAGGCACACACCACCATGCCTAGTCTCAATCGTAGTCTCAGGATGCCCCGGGGACAGGGCCAGCACGGCATGCTAGGGATTGAACCCAGGCTGCTGTGCTCTGTGTAAGCAGGTGTTTTAGTTTGTTGAGCTATCTGGCTGGCCCTATACTATTTATTTGTTCAATTATTATTTGTTACCTTCACTAACAGTGTAAACACCAAAATGACAGGGATATTTGTTTCATTTGCTCTATGTTGTGAAGAAAATCTAAACTAATGCTTGCATTATATTCCTTCATATTTGTAGAGTGAATGAATTTTTATTCATTATTGATTTCAGTGCTGTGAGGTAGGTATTTGTCACGATTAAGTGACTGGCCTACATTCTTGCAGCTAATAAGAGGTAGAATAGAGATTTTGTAACTAAAGTTTAGCGTGATTTGGCTATACCAGCTGCTTTATCAGCAACTATCATAAATAAAGTGTATAGTGTAAGACATCAAGAGGCATAATGTTAGGGAAGCCCTGAAGAGGGGTACAGTAATGTCCTATGTCTCTTTTTGAGGGAGTTTTCATGGAAGTAAAGGTACAGGCTGTTTGGATAGACACCTTGGTACAGGGGTTCCGGCTCAGCTTTTTACTAGCTGGGTCATCGTGGAGAAAGAAGTTCCCTAGCTTTCCTTCTCAAATTTTCTACGTTTAAGTAGTTATAATACTTTCCTTTTGAAGTGGTTAGCAGGTTTGTATGAGATAATATTTGCAAAAAACTCCCATGTAGGACAAGATTAATAAATGCCTTCTCCTCTCCTAATGGCACTTCTATCAGAATCTTTCAACTCAGTACTTAGTTACTTACCAGAATTTTCGTGCTTCAGTTTCTTCATGACAAGATTCTAAGCTCCTTCAAGACAGAGGGAACATCTTCAACTTCTGATGTATTCCAAACACCACGTAGCATTTGAGCCTCTATACATTTCTGGATGAGACATTAACATTTTCCTCCCAAGTTTTAGTACAATCTCAGCAGTGGAGATGAGTAAATACTGACTGAGTACCTGTAATAAATGGTAGGGCGGACCACCTGCCAGGTGGAAGGTCAATTAGGTTACTGGTGAATATCAGCTAGTGGAACAAAGTCAGTATGTTTAAATATCTAAACTTTTGAGACAAGATGTTGCTATCTTCCAGATATTTTCACTTAGTGTGTTGGTTTTCTTTTCTATTCTTTATGTTTGCATCCAAACAAATGTCATTACTAGAGTAGTAGTTGCTGGAAAATAAGATCTAGGAATTAATTTGAACTAATGTTAGATATTTAAACACTGAAGTGGATTTGTCAAGTACTTTAAGGAAGGGATTTCTAGATCATATTTATAGTAATATAAATTTCATAACTTATAAAAAATCTGGTTAGACAAGAGGCTCAGCAGCCTCTGGAAAAAGTCTTGAAAATGAATTCAAGCAAAGCGAAGTTTACATAAAATATCCCTTAATGTGTGAACGCCAATGAGACAGCAGTGAAATGGGAAATATACATTTGTTATGAACCACTGTGATTAGACAGGTGCTTTGATTTACAGTGGAGGTGAACTGCAATTTCATCTTCCACTCGGTAGCAGAAAGCAGGCTCTGCTTTATGGCATTGTGAGATCAGTGCTTGAGCTGAATCCCATCCAAGTGAACCAAGTGAGTGGTTGAAGGCTGAATTATTGGGTTCCTTTCTGGGAAGCACTCAGCTTATATGGAGTCTACTGCTCTTCAGTTCTGTTTCTTAACCGCTGGTTTATTTCTTCTCCTCTTTAGAGATTTGTTTGTGAGCATGTACAACGGGCATTGTAAATTTCCTCCCACTACCAAGTGAAGCTCACTTGTTCACAGGTAAAAGAGGATTAGTCTGCTCATCTCAAGCCTCCTTCCATGGCAGGTAAATCTGAGCTTTCTGAAGACAGGAGATAGCAAGTCTGGGAGCACTCTAGGTGCTGTTGCAAATTCCCATTCATGTGCCATCCCTTGTTGCATCAGTCAGTATTTGCTGTAGAATAAATCCCTCTTAAATTAGCTTAAATATGTATTAAACTCATGATTTTGAGGCTTGGCAATTTGTCCTAGGCTGGGCTGGATGGGGCTAAGCTTTGCTGATGTTGCCTGGACTCTATGCATATGTGGTCAGCAGGGCTGGGAGGCCCAAGATGTTTCAAGATGGCCTCTATCTTCCAAGATGGGACAGATCGTCTCAGCTCCACATAGTTCCTTATCATCAGGCAGCTCTAGATTTATAGATGGTGGCTGCAACAAGGATCCAAGAAAGGAGACGGAAATGTTCAAGCCTTTTCTGTCCAGGCTTGGAATTTCCAGAATGTAATGTTCATGATCTGAAACATCTAGCTCAGTTAGATGGAAGGTGTAGAAATACTTGTATATTCTTAATGTCATTGAGAAAAGCTGCAAATAATTGCAGTAAGTTTTGTAAAGTAGCATAGGTGGCTCTGGTGATTTTATTTGATATAAGGAATTGCTTCTATTAATTCGAAGTTCATGAGATCATTTCATGATTAAGTAAACAATCCTATACAGCAACTGGATTAAGGCTCTTATCCATGCCTGAATGCTTCCTGGGTCTAGCCTCAGGAACTGAGATGCCTTTGCAAATCCCTCAGTCTTTCTTTATGTCTCTCTCACACTATATACAGAATAAAATTGACCCTCAGAAATAGTCCCTATGAACCTAGGGACATAGATTAAGCTAGAATAATATTACTAGATTCTGAGGCACTATATTCTATATTACCTCTTCCATCTTCACAGCATTTCTGTCATCTGGCTAGGAAAGATGTTACTTTTCTCTTTTTCCTCATAAAAATGCTGCGGCTCAGAGTGTTAAGTGATGTTTGTGAGTCCCTACAGGCATATAAGTGGCAGGGCTGGGATCTCTACCCATGTTATGTGACTGTAAATTCATTTCTTGATTCACTGTGCATGCCATCTCAGGCTGGCTGGCTTGTTTTGGGCTAATGCTAGACTTGATTATCTCTTTCTACTGGGCATAAATAATCCAATATGTGTTTCTTGACCTAGAACTCTGGGCCATAGGTGGTGAGGGATGCCGGTGACCCCAGGGTCCTGAGCCAGCAGCTTAGCAAGCTGTAGGGAATCACAAGGGCTAGCTCAGCTCTTAGCATTATCTTCCTCCTGGGTTGACTTTAGCTACCAATCTTCAATCATGACACTTTCAGAGTAGATAGGATGAGAAAATTCTATAATTCTCCAACTCTAGTTCAAACTATACAAGCTATATGCAAATATGATTTTTCTTTTCTTTCTTCACTTAAGTAGTTTTCTGGTTTAAAACTGAATTTAACCTATATGTATGGAGTATATCACTTACATTACTGCCTTGTGTTAGGCAGTAAGTACTTAGTAGAAAGGTAACAAAATGACTAAAATAAATCTTTGTCCCAAATTTCTTCTCATCAAGAATGGGTGGCATAAACTTAGGGCTACACTATAACACAGATCATGTTACAATGGAAGTAGAGGGTGGACCATGCTCTGTACTCATAGTTAACCTTAACAGGAGAGGTGTGATGCCAGGAAGAAGCTCAAAAGAGAAAGTGAAAAAGACATGGATTGAAAATTAGAAAACTTACTTTTTTCTTAGTAAGACTAAATGAGTCTTAATTTTGGAAAAATCCAATATCTTAGCTTTCTTATTTTTACATTAAGAACTGCCAAATTTCTATCTTCAGGTTAGACCCCTTTGCTTTCTGCTCAATAATGGTTTATATAATGTTTTCTTAGGTTCCTCTCAAACTCAAAGTCAAAGTCAATATGTCCAAAATTTCTTTTCCTATCTATACTTCTCATGCAGTGTTCCTCACCTTAGTTGGTGGCAGTGCCATACTTTGAGAAGCTCATGCCAAATGCCTTGATCTCAGTTTTGTTTTGCCTTTTTTCTTTTGTGGTGCGGGGGATTGAACTCAGGACCTTGAGCTTGTCAGGCAAGTGCTTATTCTACTGAGCTGTCTCCCCAGCCTTATTTTGCCTCTTTTTTCTGCAAATTTCAAACACTGTTGCTTCTACATTGACCATAAATAGTAAGTTCAGTCAGCCCTTACCAGCTTTGCTCCCTACTGGCCACCTCGTCCCTGGGTCACTGTACTGTCTTCTTCCTAGGAGCCTCTCAGCCTCTATACTTGTGTCTTCCTCCCTTAGGGTACGCTCAGTGCAGTAGCCAGATCTGTTGGCTTATATCTACTCTCAGGGCAAATGTTCTTTTCATCTAGAGTAAGAACTGGAGATCTTTGCCATGACCAATGGCATCCTCTGTGACATGGCCTCACGCTACCTTTCCACCTTCATTTCTCACAGTGGCCTCTTGCTGCATTCAGACATGCTGGTCTCCTTTTTCTTTTTCAAGGCCACAAAGCTGGCCACTGGTGGATGGCCCTGACCAGACTATTTTGTCTTTGTAATGAGCCGCTTGGCATCTGCACAGATACGCTCGCTACCTCTCTCAGCTCTCCTTCACAGTGAGGACTCCTTTGACAACCCTTCTTTATACTAAGGCCTGTCTCCCTCTGTAAACAAGACGCCGCTTTTCTTTCTCATTCTAGCCTATTTTTTCCATTACAGTTATTATGTTTTGCCATTGCCATCTAATTTGGTTTTGAAAATCTAAGGCCCTTTCTCTGTGTGTGTTCTGTACATGCAAAGCATCTGAAATAGTCTGTGGTACAAAACAGGTGGTCTGAGATCATGTACTGAAAATAAATGAATTCTGACCAAATTTTTGTTCATTTACCATCCTGTCTAAATTCACTTCTCTGATTCTACATTTAATGCACACCATGTTTCAATTGGCAACTCAATTTATTTTTGTAGACCAGTTTAGTGTAGAGTAAGATGATTGTTTATAAGCAATGTAAGTATAATCTATAAAGCTAAAACAGGCAATTTAAAGAAAATAACAGTTACACATCTATTGATAGATTTTTTTCCCCCAGAATTTTGCAATGAGTGAAATGAAATGTCTCAGGAAACAATCAACTATGGTGCACACTAAGAGCATGAATTATCACTCAGCGTTATTTGAATAGGCTCTGCAACCGCATAGTTTTGAGAAGGAAGCCTCTGCCTTTTGCTATTCAAATCATTCTTTGCAAAGTCTTAGCCTGGCCTGCCATGTCCACTTACTTTAATGAAACATGAAGCTGCTTAAAATGAAATTTCTCATCTCCACATTCTGTTCCTCTGATTAATTTAGTGTTGGCATTTAAGCATGATTACATTCCCTTGGGAATCAGTGATGTTTTAGGCAATTTCGTCTGTTTAATTTACATTTTGTTAAAAGACTTAGGAGCCAACTGCTTTTTAAATCAAGATCCCCAAATGTCTGTGCATCCTGATTATAGCTGATCTTTCTATTTTCATTATGCTTTCATGAACTGAACTTATTAAAATATGAAAATAAAGAAAAGCAAATCCACCATGGCAAATAAAATGCACCAGTGCTCTGCACTTTCCTCATCGCAATGCTTTTCCATCACACTTGCATGCTTCTTAAATTAAATGTCAAGTTTTGCACAACTTCCTCCACAGATGTGAGCATGAGGTAAGAAGCTTTGCTTGCCTCGCTCTAGACTGTATTTGACTTAGTGATTATTACTGATAAAACTATTGTATGATCAGAACAACTATTGCATAATATAAAACTATATTACATAGTATTGGATTCTAGCGCTGAACAGGTGGAAGTGGGTTTTAACCAATCTCCCACTGTTGATTCCCCCATCATCATCGATAATGAAGACCACGAATGGCTAAATTGTCATTGTTAAGAGATCTATTGCAAAGATTTTCTATCTTCTGTACTTGGTGGTATAAACCTCACAAGATAGAGTAGCCAAATTACTGTGTTTCTAGTGTTGAAGGAATTTTTTTTTGTTGAAGGAATTTTAGACATTACTGTTAGTTTTTTTTTCTGTTAGTTTTATTATTTTTCATTCCTTCAAGGAGAAGGTGTTTGTCACCAAAATCTAGAGAACAAAGAAGAGTTGTGCAGCAGCAGGGCTCTGATCACTGTGCCACTCTGTCCTCTGCATTAATTTAATAAATGCAATAGGCTTTTTAATTAATTTTATTGAGAAATGCATAGCAATGAGACAGTTTCAAAACCAATTAGTAGGACAGTTTCAATAATTAATACATTGCATATTGTCTTCATAATGGTTATTCATAGTACAAGATGCAGACATGATAACCTGTCCAAACAATATTAGTACAAATCTTTCTTCTCATTGAATTAAGAGAAAGTAGCTGTATATCTATCTTAACTATTTTGTATATACAAATACAAAATGGTCCTTCATTTGTATCCCCCTTTTTCGTTGAGTTTTGTCAAAGATGGGTATTCTATTGCCATTTAAATATTGTAGGTGCGTGAATTCAGCAAAATAATCCAATATAGTCCAATAGTTCATAATAGTAGTGGGTTATCCATAGGACTGGCAATGTCAGGATTTGTTGACTTGAGTCTTTTACAGCTCAGCATATTAATATGGTTTTACTTTTTATACTTTGTTTTTATACTTTTCTGCTGGATAGTTAAGATCAAGAACAAGAAGACCTATATTACAAGAAATGTAACTTTAAAAAATATTTTTATGGAGAAACAAATAGCAATGAGAGTTTCACAATCGATTACTATTATATTTTAAATAATTAATACATTGCATATTGTTGTCTTAGTGGTTATTCATTGTACAAGATGAAGACCTGATATCCTGTAAGAAATGTAACTTTTGTATCTGACAAGGTCAGTCAAATCCCCTCAGGATTTTGCCTGAAACCCTGTACCTCAGATTGTAGATATTTTGTCAGTGTCAGCCATGTGGATGAGTCATGGCCCCTGCTTGACAATTTGCTCTCTGTGAAAGCCTGAGAGTGCTTTGAATTGTCCCAATGCTACAGGTACAGTTTCTGCCTTTTTAGAAGCTTTGTTTAAAATATTCTCAGTAGATAAACTCACTTTTTTGTTCAAGTCCAAACTTAAGATTACCTCAGCAGGGGCCAGGGGAGCCTAGTGGTTCACTTGGACTGGGCTTAGCTGAAAGGAGCTGAACACAGTAACCAGACCCAAGCCAGGTCCTGCCGGCCAAGTCTAAGTCCAGTAGATTTAGACTCAGTGAGCTGAGGTGTACTGCTAGGCCCAGCCAAGGCCAGACCGAGGCCCAGAACTATAAGAGCATTCTTGTGGCACAGAGGTGGAAGCAGGTAACGGGATGAACTAGTGCCTGGAAGATTCCAGGTGCATAAAGGGGAGTTTTCTGGAAAGAACTTGGGATCATTAACTTAAATACAAGTTCCCAATTTAAGATCTTTTCTGTTATACAGCTATAATGTTTGCTTCTATGGCCTGAAGTACAAACTTATGAATTACAAATGTTCATCAAATTCTAAATTTTACTAGTTGTTGTTATTATTGCTAACTGTACTAGTGTAAGTAGGAAACCATATCTTCCTTAACCACATGTTTTCTCTTGGGTATTAATATCAGGAGACTCTTGGGTAATAACCTCACCAAAGCCTTACCCTGAAGGATAGAGGACAGTGCCAAGCAGAAGCCAATATCTTACTCTTAATCAATAGAGAAGGTAAAATCTTGGGACACACACACCACAAGAATCTTGGACAAAAGGAGAGATACCTAAAAAACAGACTCTTTATAGAGAGAATCTGGCTACAGTGGTACAGCTACCTACTATCAAACTTTCACAAATAATGTACCACAGAAATCAAAATAAAGTGTTCTCTCTGAAATAGAAAGTGAAGAAAAGAACGAGCAAAATACATTTTCAGGCCCCGAGTCCACCCAGAACAAACACAGGAGACATAAGCATAGATGAAATTGGAAGCCACACACCTTAAATTGCTGAAATAATAGCAATGGAAGTAAGGAAACAACTGCAGAAGAGTATAGAGGAAATCATATCAGAAATAATCTCACAGGTTAAAAAAAAGAAATAACTACAATGAAAGAATTACTAAGTGTTTCTAAAGAAGACACTGATAAAAACATAAAGGAGAATAGAAAAATGATGGAAACTTTGAATGAGCAATATAGGAAAAATAAAATAATTTGTGAAGCAGATTCAAAGAGATATAAAAGAAATTACAAACTCCATTAAAAGTTGGCAAAACTGTTTGACTGATAGAGAAGACAGACTTTCAGATCTTGAAGACACTGTTGCAGCTAGTGAAAAGTAAGGAAAGATCTCTTAAAAACAACTGGGATCCAGGAAATAATAATTCAACAGCTGCTAGACAAATCAAAGTTGAACAGCATAAAGGCTAATTGTCATCCATGAGAAAGGAGGCAACACAAATGGCATAAAAAGAATATGGGTAGAAGTAATAGTAGAAAACTTCCCAAGTATGAGGAAACAATTTGACACTCAGGTAACTGAGGCATATAGAACTCCAAATAATATCAAGCAACTAAAACTACACCCAGTGGATATCCCTGTGCCACCACTGCCAGCAAAGTGCCCAAAGGTCATCAATCCTGTGACGCAGATAAGCACATACCAATTAGGCAGGAGAAGAGTGGCATTAAAGCAGATTTCCAGCAACAAGTGCTTTGGGGGATTGCAGAAAGCTTTTGAACATGAGTGTGGAGCTAAAATGTAAAATGAAATTTGATGTCTACTTACCACCCAAGGCAGAAACTGGAAATTGCCCTGGCCTGTATTGGCTCTCTGGTTTAGCTTGCACAGAGCAAAATTTTATATCAAAATCTGGTTATCAGCAAGCTGCCTCAGAATATGGCCTTGTTGTCATTGCTCTAGATACCAGCTCTTGTGAATGCAATGTTAAAGCAAAAAATGACAGCTGGGCCTTTGGCACTGCAGCAGGGTTTTATGTGAACGTTGCTGAAGATTCTTGGAAAACTAATTACAGAATGTACTCTTATGTAACAGAGGAGCTTCCCTAACTTACAAATCCCAGTTTTTCCAGTGGACCCCAAATGGCATCTATGTTTTGCTACTCCATGAGAGGCCATGGAACTCTGATTTGTGCTTTGAAAAACCCTGGAAAATACAAATGTGTGTCAACATTTGCTCCAATTTGCAACCCAGTGCTCTGTCCTCAGGGTAAAAAAGCCTTTACTGGATGTTTGGGGACAGATAAAAGTAAATGGAAGACTTATAATGCAATAATGCAATTCATCTTGTAAAGTTTTACCCAGGTTCTCAGCTGGACATACTGATTGACCAAGGAAAAGATGGCCAGTTCCTTGCAGATGGATAGATCCCCCCAGATAACGTCATCTCTACTTGTACAGACAAGAAAATACCTACCATTTTTAGATTACAAAAGGGTTATGATCACAGTTACCTTTCATCATTATGGTTATGATCGTTGCCATCTTTATTGCTGATTACATCAGACATCATGCAAAATATCTGAATGCATGAAAAACTTCAGATGAAACACCTTCTTTAAGATTATAAAAGTTAAAAGAATTGCTTAGAAAAAGCATTGTTAAATACAGGATTTCATAATTCTAAAAGCTTCCTTCTGCAGTTGAATCACCTTCTGAAAGAATACATAAAATCTGCTTCTGATTTTAAGTTACTTTACAAGTGTTTTAATAATTGAAACTTTTAATAATTCTCTTTTGTTGTCATTTGGAAATATTTGGTATATTAATCTCAGGACACTGAATATGAGTATAATCCTGTTCATATCATAGAATACTAACTCTAGAACAGAGCATTTAAAGGTTATTTAGCACAGATTCTCTCTTTTCCAGCCTTTCAGCATCTGAAGTCACGGACTTGATTTCTAGGAGGCAGTTAATTAGTGATTGCCAGCCGTAGAGCAAGGAAGTAGGCCAAGAAAAGTGAAGAGAATCCTGCCATTATATCTTGTAGCTAAGACTAGAAAACAAGTTTCTCAACTTCAGTCAAGTGATTTCTTTCTTATCTTTTGAACTCACTAAATCTATGAGCATTGTTTTTTGTGATGTCTCCTGAATTAACTACAGTAACTTCCTGACTTTTATGAACCAGTTCCATTCCCAGAGAATATTCATAAATTGGATCTCTTTGTGAGTACAAAAAAGTGAGTCTTATACACCTTTGACACAAATATACAATGTAAAGCATAAAAAAACTAGCACAAAAATACTGTAAATTATTTTTACTTTCATGGTTACCTTAAAATGGTAGGTAGACATGTGAGCTAAATACTGGGAATGTTCCTAATGGGAGGTGGGTTCACCTGTGAAAATTCACAACTCGGATATTAATAGATCAGGGACTTAATATAATAAGATTCAGTCTAAAATGGCTAAAGGAAGTGTATGTGTTTCATATATTATTGGAAATATTTGTCTTAATCATATGCAGAAATTTAACTTGGTGAGCTCACCAAGAAAAGTAATTCTTTTTTTTTTGTGAATATTAAATTATGTCCCTTTGTAAACCACCTTAAAGACCTTTTTGTAATATCATAGATTTTCTTGGTAACAGTTCTTTTTTTCTTTTAAAGAGCACAAAATTTACTTATTTTAAATATTCAATAAGAAATCATACTAAAGGCATGATAAGGGTAATCATGGAAGACAACATCGATTGTTAAAGTTATAAAAGTAGTACTGTTTTAGAGTAAGTCTACATAGTCCCAATACTAGTACAATATAAATATCAGTATTCAAGATTGAGTCCTAAAATGAGCTATGCAAAAAATAATTCTTGTCTTGTGTCCTCTAAAAAGAAATATGACTATTCATGAATTTTTGTTTGTCTGCTTAGGGATAAAGTCTTTTAAAATAAGGAAAAAAATACTACACCCAGATATATAATAGTCAAGACTCCAGACATTCAGCACAAGAACTATATACTAAAAGCCACTAGACAAAAGAAACAGACCATATTTAAAGGAAAACCCATCATAATAACAGCATATTTCTCTTCACAAATCATCAAATCAAGAAGAGGATGGAGCAAAGTACTTCAAGTCCTTCAAGAAAACAAAATCCAGCCCAGACTGATATATTATGCAAAATTCTCTTTCAAGTTTAATGGAGAAGTAAAAATACTTCCATGACAAAGAACAGCTGAAGAAATTCATGACCACCAAACCAACCCTACACAGAGTACTAAAAAATATTCTAGAAAGGGATAAAAATACTCACAGTTCCAAGAATGACAACAGAAAGAACCCACCAGACACGGCAAACTATTAAACATTGGATAAAAATAGGGAACCAACAGTAGGAAAATGACATGACAAACTTAAGGCAATACATATCAATTATAACCACCAGTGTAAATGGACTCAATTCACCAATTTAAGAGAAAAGAGA
This sequence comes from Octodon degus, assembly GCF_000260255.1. Classification (NCBI taxonomy): domain Eukaryota; kingdom Metazoa; phylum Chordata; class Mammalia; order Rodentia; family Octodontidae; genus Octodon; species Octodon degus. The sequence continues at coordinate 8,886,840 of NW_004524625.1, read as the reverse complement.
CTGGCAGAGTGGATTAAGAAACAAAATCCAACACTATGCTGTATACAAAACCACATTTAACTCATAAAGAAATTCATAGGCTGCAATTCAAAGGATGGAAAGCAATACTGCATACTCCTTGAATGCAGGAAAAAGAAGGGGTAGCTATTCTTTTCACAGGCAATCTGAACTTCAAGTCAACAATGATCAAATGAGATGAAGAAGGTCGCTATATACTCTGAGGGGAAAAATTCACGAGGAAAAGATAACAGTCATAAATATGTATGCACCAAATATGGAAACACTCAATTGTATAAGACAAATTTTAAAGGACATGGAAAATCTAAAAACAAATATCACACTCTTAACAGGAGACCTTACCACCCCCTTATCTCAAAAAGATAGGTCAAGGAGACAAAAAAATTATCAAAGAAGTAGCAAAACTGAATCAACCTTTGAACAAATGGACTTAATGGACGTATACAATGTTCTATCCAACAATATCTGAATACACATTGCTTTCAGCTACACATGGGACATTTTCTAAAATAGACCACATTCTAGCCCATAGATCATACTTAAGTATGTGCAAGAAAACAGAAATTATCCCATGCATCTGGGATAGCAATGCAGTCAAATACAGAAATTAACAAGAAATCACAAAACCTCATAAACATATAGAAATTAAATAACACCTTCCTCAGCAACCAATGGGTTACAGAAAAATTAAAGAAGAAATTAAACAATATTTAAAATCCAATGAAAATTCAAGCACAACTTATTGGAATTTTTGGAATGCAAAGAAAACAGTTCTCATAGGGAAATTTATAGCAGTGAACTCACACATTAGGAAAACAGCAAGAACAAATAAATACTCTATGCTGCACCTTAAGCTTCTAGAAAAAGAAGAGCAAACCAAGATCAAAGCCAAAAGATGGGAGGAAAATGTGAAGATTAGAGCAGAAACTAATACAATTGAGACAAAGAAAATAATACAAAGAATTAATGAATCCAAAAGCTGGTTCTTTGAAAGATTAAATAAAATTGATAAGGCCCTAGCCAACCACCTCAAAAAAAGGGAAGATAAAACTCAAATTCTAGGGGGCCTGCCCATTAGCTCAGTTGTTTCAGTGCCTGCTTAAACAAAGCAGTCAGGCTCAAGATGCTCTTGTTCAAACCCAGTTTCTCAGAGGAAGCCAGAAATACCCTCAAGGCATCTTCTGGAAGCAAAAACAAAACAAAACAAAACAAAACAAACAAAAAACAAAAACAAAAACAAAAAACCCCCAAAAACAAAAAACAAAAAACAAAAACAAAAACCCCTCAAATCCAAGCAATAAAGAATGAAAAGGGAGAAATTAATGCAGATCCTGTGGAAATCTATAAGATCATTAATAGCTGTTTTGAAAATCTTTACTCTCACAGAATTGAAGACACAGAAGAAATGGACAGATTGCTAGACAGGTGCAAATTGCCAAACTGAATCAAGAAGATACAAAAACTGTGAATAATCCAAAATCTGCAAATGAAATTGAAAATGTAACAAAAAACTTAACAACAAAGAAAAGTCAAGATCCTGATGGATTCACAGCTGAATTCTACAAAAAATTTATGGAAGATTTCATACCAATGGTCCTCAAACTCTTCAATGAGATTGAAAAGGAAGAAATCCAAAATCATTCCTGGAGGCAAGTGTTATGCTGATTCTGAAACTGAAGAAAGATTGAACCGAAAAAAAAATTTTAGGCCAATCTCCCTCACAAACATAGATGCAAAATCCTTAATAAAATCCTAATAGATAGAATACAGCAAATCATTAAGAAGATTATACATCATGATGAAGGAGGCTTCATTCCAGGAATGCAAGGATGTTCAACACATACAAATCTATAAATATGATACACTATATTAGTACAACCAAAATAAAAAAAATCATATGATCATCTCAGTAGATGCAGAAAAGGCTTTTGACAAAGTCCAACACTCATTCATGATGAAATCCTTACAGAAAATTGGAATAGATTGTCTATACCTTAAGTTGATAAAAGCCATCTATGACAAACCAACAGCCAGCATAATTCTAAATGCAGAAATACCGAAATCTTTTACTCTTAAATAGGAATAGGACAAGGATGTCCTCTATCACCACTCCTATTCAATATAGTTCTGGAAAAATTAGCTGGAGCCATTAGACAAGAGAGAGAAATAAAAGGAATAAGAATAGGCAAAGAAGAAGTAAAACTATCTTTACAGACATGATACTCTACATGGAAGACCCAAAAAAAACTCCACCAAGATGCTACTAGAATTAATACAGAAATTCAGTGGCACAGAAGGATACAAAGTCAACACCCAAAAATCAAGAGCATTCCTCTACACAGATAGCAAACCCACTGAGAGAAAAAATATAGCAACAATACTCTTCACAATTGCATCCAAAAAATGAAATATTTAGGAATTAATCTAACAAAGGATGTAAAAGATCTATACAATGAAAATTACAACCGTATACAAAAGAGATTGAAGAGGATTTCAGAAAATAGAAGGACATTCCTTGCTTCTCAATAGGGAGAACCAACATTGTGAAGATGGCCATACTCCTAAAATCATTATACAGATTTAATGCAATCCCTATCAAAATACCATCAATGCACCTCGCAGATTGAGAGAAAGCATTCTTAAAATTTATTTAGTACCCTAGAAGACCAAGAATAGCAAAGGTAATCATGGGCAACAAAGGGAAGGCAAGATTCATTGCAACCCCTGAGTTGAAATTATACTGTAAAGCTACTATGATAAAATCAGCATGGTGTTGGCAAAAAACAGACCTGAGGATCAATGGAACAGATTAGAAGATGCAGATACAACTACAAACACACTCAGCCATCTTATCTTTAACAAAGGCGCCAAACATGTTCACTTGAAAAAAGACAGCCTCTTTACCAAATGGTGCTGGAAAACTGGCTCTCCATATACTGAAAACTAAAACTAGACTAAGATCTATCATTATGTTCTTAACTAAAGTCAGCATGGATTAAATATCTAAACATTAAAGTAGAACACTAAATATCTTGGAAGAGAATAGGTGGAAATCTTTAAGACAGGAGTAGGCAGATAATTCATGAACAAAAAACAAATTGCAAAGGAAATACTACAAAGAATCAATAACTGGGATCTTATCTTATTGAGAAGTTTCTTCATGTCAAAAAAATCACCAGCAGAGTGAAAAGATAACCCACAAATTTGGAAAAAATCATAACCAGTAATCAGTCAATGAACTATCTAAATTATATAAAGAACTAAAAATTTCAGTCCCCCAAATTTAAAGACCAAATCTAAAACTGGGCATGTGAAATGAATAAACACTTCTCAGAAAAGAAATGCAAGAGGCAAATATACATGAAAAAATGTCCCACAGCACTGGCCATTGGAGAAATGCTTATTAAAACAACATTGAGATACCATCTCACCCCAGAAAGAATGGCTATTGTATAGAAATCAACTAATAACAAATTTTGGAAAGGCTATGGGGAAAAAGGAAGCTTCTCCACTGCTGGTGGAATGTAGACTGGTACAAGTACTATTGAAATCAGTGTGGATACTCATTAAAATACAAGGACTGGAAATCCCATTCAATCCAGCTATTCCCCTTCTGGGCATTTTCCCCAAAGAACTGAAAATTTCATACCATAGTGATATGTGTGCACCCATATTTATAGCAACACAAGTTTTCATAGCCAAATATTGGAAACAACCAAGATACTCATCATTTGAGGAATGGATGAAAAATATGTGGTATTTTATATAATGGATTATTACTTAGATACAAAGAAAGAAAAACTCAAAGCCTTTATAAGTAAGTGGATACAACTAGAGGCTGCACTCATAAGTAAAATAAATCAGACCCGCATGTGTAAATACCATATTGTCTCCCTAGTGTAAGAACCTGGAAGAATAAATAAAACCTGAAAGGTATAGTACATTAGTAAAACAGAAAGAAATTGAACTTAAGGATTAAACACCAAAGATGAGGGAAAGGAGAAAAGATAGGGAAAAAAGGGTGGAGGGATAAAAACATTCAAGTACATGTACAGGATCACTGAGATGATTGTAGTCATTTTTTAAAAATTAATTTATTGAGAAACAAATACCAATGAGACAGTTACAAAACCAGTTAGTAGGACAGTTTCAATAATTAATACATTGCATATTGTTGTGTTAGTGGTTATTCATTGTACAAGATGCAGGCATGATATCATGTCCACAAACACTATTAGAACAAATCTTTCTATTCATTGATTAAAAGAAGGCAGCTGTATATCTATCCTATTTTGAATATACAGATAAAAATGGTTGTTCATTTGTACTCCCATTTTTTGTTGAGTTTTGTAACAGAAGGGTATTTGTCATTTAAATATTATAGGTGCATGATTTCAGCAAAATATCCCTACATAGACCAGTAGTCCATAATAGTAGTGGGTTTTCTGTAGGACTGGCAAGGTCAGAAGTTGTTGACTTGAGCCTTTTACAGCTCAGCGTATTAATATGGCTTTACTTTTTATACCTCATTTTTATACTTTTCTGCTGGATGATTAAGACCAAGATAAATCAAGACCTATATAACAAGAAATGTAGCCTTTGTATCTGATAAGGTCAGTCAAATGCCCTCAGGATTTATCCTGAAACCCTGTACCACAGCTTGTAGATCCTTTGTCAGTGTCAGCCATGATGATGAGTCACAGCCATTGCTTGACCAGTTTGCTCTCTATGAAAGCCTGAGAGAATGTTTTCTCTCCAGGTGACTCTCCTTAGGCACACTCTACATCACTGATCACTTTGCTTTGTGACCCCATAATCTCCTTGATCAGAAAATTTGGGATGCAACTGAGTTACAGAATGTTATAGTACAGGTTCTCTTACATTCTGAGTCCTCACTGACCTTGAATGGCTAAGACCAAAATGTTGCACTATCCTTGTAGCCATTCTTTTTCTCTAATTTTTGATCTGCAAACTTAATTTGTTAACCCTCCAGAAGAGAAGCTTAATGATATTATTACCCTATAACATAGGCAGTTGAGTTTTACCTCACTATCTGTCTGATATCAACCATCTTAGCCATGACATGTAGCAGATATTTTCCATCTAGTATTGATATATTTAACTTTGAATCCATACAGAATGTGAAGAAAGAAAAATAAAAAATAAAAAGAATTAAAAACAGGAATGAACAATTACATATTTTTACACAGAAATTTAGAAATCTAACTATATACAGCACTGTAGCAGGACAGTCCTATGACTTTTTTTTTCTTGTCTCTTGTTCGTGGCTTTTTTCTTGCCTCACTATGCAGGCTTACTGTGTATTTGGGTTCTGTAATGACATTAGACCTCTTCAAGTTTTGTCCTGTTGTCTGTATGTATAAGGCTGAAGACTTCTCAAGAGCTACTTCATCGAGTTCCCTATTACACAAGTGGAATTTCTATTATCACCATTCTCTGTCTTTCCCAGCATTTTCTGATCACTTATTTTGTAAAGAGTGTTGCCACCTCAGCAGAAGAGCTAAGTTGGCTCATGCGAATGTTGCTATGTCTCTTTGTTTAAAAAAATGTTAGGGTGTAGGAGGATTTTTTATTTGGACCCAGTTGGTAAATAAGAGAAAGGAATGAGTAGATAGCATTCCAGGTTTTTTTATTTATTGGCACAAACTAGGTTTGGGAGAATGTGGTTTTGACCTTCAGATAAATGGCTTGTTTATTACTGATTTTTCCAGTTGACCGACACTTACGCAGCCCTCAGGGTTCAGGAAGAAAGTGTGCTCTTTTTGAGCAGATCCTTTCTGATGGGAGAGATTAGCTAGCTAAGATGGATTGTTGTAGTGTCCCCAACTTTAGAAAAAAGAAATGCTTCTGACTTGCTAGGGTATGGGTGAGTAGCACAGAAGCAGAGAGAGGCCAGAGAATTACATAACTGGGCTTTCATCACATAGAGGGAAATACCAGAAGCGACGTGGCCAACTGCTTTTTTTTTTTTTTTTTTTTTCCAACTGCTTTTGCAGTGGAATCTAATTTGTCCATGTATTCTGCATTAATAATTTTTGCTTGTATTTTCTCACACTGACTCTGGGTGTGGCTATGTGCCTTGCTTTAACTATTGGGAAATTAGTAAGTACACAAGTTACGACTTAAAAAATGCTTGAACTCTGGGGATTCATCTTTCTGTTCCTGGAACTTCATGATTCCATGTGAATAAAGCTGGATAGCATGTTGGAGATTGAGTACTATATATAGAGAAATTCCAGTCATCCCATTGGCTCAGATGAGACACATAAATGGACCACAGACCATGTGAGGGAATTTAGCAAAGAACTGCCCAGCTGAGATTAGCTCATTACAAAAGCCAAAGAACTGTGATAGATATACATGGTGGTGTGAAGCCACTTGGATGTGGCAGTATGTTAGGCAGCAGCAGGTCATTGACAAGTGGGGGAAGAGCCAGAGAGAAATTGTAATTCAGACATTCTATAAAAAAAAATCTGCCAGTGGACAAAAAAGAACTGAGGTGGACAAGTTGGCTGTAACGCTAGTATCTGTAATAAATGATCGTGTCCTTTCTGATGGGATTTCAGCAGTTAAAGCCAGAAAGCTCATAGATCTTAGCTTCTGTAAGACTTATTCTTAGCTTTGTTCTGATTTTCACATTCATTTTATGTCAGTAAACTGAAAACTTTCCACTCAGACATCACTGATGGTAATTTGCTTGTCATTTTACTGGTACAGATAAGTTCCTACCTTGGATTTATAGTTTTCAGGGCCAGAACCCTCATTGTAGAATAATTCTCTTTCTTGATTTGATTTCTGACAATAAAAACAGCATGCAAAATATAAAGTCTATAAAAAGAAATCATCAACTGCGATTATAGAAACGGTTCTTCCAGTGCCATTACTGAAGCATGGCATAATGTGACTGTCTGAAATATAAATATGCATACAAATCAATATCATCTCATACTTCAGATAAATATGCACATCATAAACACATCTGTAACAAAGACACCTTGGTAGGGAGTACCAAGGAAAAATATGTTTCATGGGGTTTGTGCTTTACTAGAAGGCTATCCAGGGGAAAACTTAATTCATTCATAAGAACTCTACTGAATATCTCTTTTATGTCAAGTTGTTTTCTGAAACTATGGTTACGGAGACACTAGACTCAGATATCACCTTCAGGGAAATTGTTACCTAGTAGGGAAAACAGTGTGATTAGTATTATGGGAAAGATATGTGTCAGGGCCCACAGAGGAAAACAGTCCAGAATAGGATGAAGTCTCAGCAGAGCCTCCAGAAGGCAGCGAAGCCAGAGCTCATCCTGAAGTGGGAGCAGGGATTCGCTCACTGAACTTGACTTGGGAGGCTGATCCAGAGAGAGGAAATGAATCATACAGTTGGGAAGTCAAGCATTATGGTCAGCCACTACTGAGGAGTTTTATGAATTCATGAGTTGGCACAATTGGATTTTTGAGAGACAGTCTTAGGATGCAGCTCGTGGTCTTGACAGCATGGCTGAAATGCAGGCAATAAAGAAAGAATCTCCAAATGAAAGCAAAGGCATTGAGACAGACAGGAGAAGAACAGATTCAAGAAATACATAAAACTAACAGGTTTAAGTTATGTGATAATCAAAATTGTAAGAAGTGGATGACATATTCAAGTTATTCTGAGGTGAATTTTATTTATTTTTATTTTAAAGAGGAAAAAGTAAAAGTAACAGGAACAAAAACCAAACAGAATCATAAAAATGGTACAGAATTTCAAAACAAGAATAGAAAATTAACAATGCTTGTTATATTATGTATTTTCATCAGATTTGTTGCTCAGATTACCAGAGGTAAATTTAATAAGGTAACTCTTTACAAAATCAAGGGTCACAATCCTTTGCGTTTTTTTTTTTTTTTTTTTTTTGCTTTCCTTCCTGAGCTCATCTGTGTTATAAGAAGTCAAGCAAGAGTGATCTGCCTGCCTGGTGTGCTTGCTTTAATTGATAGGAATTTCCTGAACTTTGCCTAGATTGACTTATTTTTCTTTTCTCACTATATGTTCCTTCTCGAAATTGAAAAAATTTGAGGAGCCGGGGAGATAGCTCAATAGAATAAGTGCTGGGGCCTGGCCTTAGCTCAGTTGTTTAAGTGGCTGCTTCCACAAAGCTGTCAGCCTCAGGTTGCTGTAGTTCGATCCCCACAACTCTCCAGCC
>NW_004524625.1:8854233-8878513 GCF_000260255.1 Octodon degus | reverse complement strand
ATCTTAGTCACACAGAAGAATAATTAGCCCTTTAATTGTAAGGATTTTTTTTATAATTTTCTTTTATTTTGAAGACTAAGGGGCCATGGAGATGGAGCCTTAGAATAAGTGCTTGCCTGGCAAGCGCAAGGGCCTGAATTCAATCCCCGATTCCACCCCCCCCCCAAAAAAAAAAGAATTTTGAATATGCGTTGGATTCACGTTCTTTGCTTAGTATTGCTTCTATGGTTGGGGGTGTGTTAGAGGTTCCAAATTGAATACTGTATTTTTTTTGGTGCTATCTCTGAAATATATTGTACCTTTCTGTAATGTCTTTGGTAGCATTTTCAATATTCCTTGTTTGTTCATATGTCTATTCTTTAACTATTGGCAAGTGGGCAAACAAAAAAATCAAGGGCCAAATGCCAAGGAACTGAAAAAGGAGGCGCACAGAATAGTCAGGAGGAAAGAGTGATTACTAGAAGTGGGTGAGGTGGTGTGGTATGGAAGTCCTGCCTGGTTCTGTGACAGGATACAGCTCATCCTGGCAATTAGCCCTTGGGATCACTGTCTTGACTTCCCGCCAATTGATGTCTTCCTAATGCTCTGATGTAAACCTGCTGATGCTCCTTGCATAGAGTCAGATGCCAGGGACAGAGACAAGAAGACTTGAAGAGAGTGGATCCCGGGTGGCAATGGAAGACCCAGTGCGGGGGATCCAATGGACGGTTCAGGATGATTCCCAGAATTCTAGCGCAGGACCCAGCGATGAGGGAGAGCCCATTCATGGCATAGGGGAGGACAAAGCAGATCACTTTTCATTGCTTTTTGCAGAAGGGAAGTTTGGGGAAAGTAAGTTTTGTTTTGGAGATGCTGTTGAGTGGCTTTCACTTGTTCACTTAGCAAATCTCAGGCAGGAAGCTCTGTGATGAGGGAAAGTGATTTATTGTGTGGGCTGTCATTCTGTCTCCTAGGAGAGTCCCACAGCAATAATTTCTTAGATTTTAGATAGTACCTATGATCTTGAAGATCTTCCCAAACCGCTGAAAAAGCCTAAACTGATTGTTGTGTTTAAACAAGGCTACATTCAGTCAAGCATGTTTCTATAAAAATGATTAAACTGTAACATATTTTATTGCTTAAATAACATAGATTTAACACATCAGATTGAGTTGAACTATGATGAAATGGAAAAAGCAAGGTCTGAGCCAGACACAATTTAATTAGCACATGAACTGTGTAGTCTACTTGCTGTGAATCCTCGGGTGATGGATACAAGTAATATAATTTCTCTGAATCTCAGCATACTGCTTCGCACACGGGGACATCACTTTACATGTCAAAAGTCCCTGGCACAGGGCAGGGAAGGTAGTAGGGGTACATGAGGTTCAACTAATTTTAAAACTCTCATTCAAAAGAGAGTTAGAAGTAATTTTGAGTTAGAAGTAATTTTTAGTGCTGGATATCAGCTCAATGATTAAAACATGTATAATAAAACTTTGGCTGAGAAGTCCATTTTTAGGTTCTTTGATTGTGACATGCTAACAGACATTTTTATGTTACTTAGTCAAATGCCAAATATTCATTCCGCATGAAATTGGGAGACCAGTGTATTAGCTGTTTACTAATTAATTTTTCCCCAAGAAATAATTACAGTCAGATAAAATGTATTCGAATTTAATCTATTAAATGGAATAAACTTTCTGGAGTAGCACCGTCCCTCAGTTCTCACACTCAATCTGCCAATTAATGAAAATGACTTGGTGTTTTTATCAATTGGCTGAGTGTGAGGATATGTTAGCTTTTATATCACTATTTATTAACTTATTCAGTAACATGAGATTGACTCATGAAAGTTGTTGAGATACTGAAGGTTGTTAGAATTAATTCTAGGCAGAAAAGGCATAAAATTTCCAACATTCTGCTATATGTCATCAGCAAACAGACTAATTAACTAAGACTGCAAGCCAATCCATTTATGGCATAATTAGTGTAGCATTTAGAGATATGAGCAACACCCCACTAATTGGGTTGTGTATTTTTACTGTCAACTTATGTTCTTAAAGTAAGACATACAATTTGCTTCTAAATGAGATTATTTAGGAGTAAGAAAAAGAACCAATAATATTCTAATAAAAAGTTTATTTCATTGGAAAAAACAAAAAAATCTTTAAAAAACATCTACAAGGTAAAAGAAGGCTTCTTATAAACTGGTCTGGAAGGAGGATGCAGAGTAGGAACTCTTGAATTGCCAGAGCCCACTGAAGCTGGAAATGGAATTGCAGCGAGGGCCAACGTTCCCATCATCCCCTTCAGTGCTGCGGGTTTTTGTGGTTGCTCTTGATTGACGTCTCTGTGTCTTTCTGAGCATCTTATCCACTCATTTTCTGTAGACCAGCATTTTCTTTCTCCGTTATCATCCAGAATGTGATGCATTGTGTCACACGCATTCCATGCTATCACTTAGTCATAGCACTATTTGCCCACTTCAGCTAAAACTTTCTTAGACCTCTAACACTAATTTCTCAGGTCTGTATTATTAACAAGATTGGCCCATCTGAGGCCTTCCCATGGCTGTCTGGCTCTGCCAGTGGCCCATCTACTCTAGTCCAAAGGGAGACAGGTGTGGGTGGGTGCTCACGCAGCAGGACTCATGACATGGGATGCACAAGGAGAGGGAAATAGAAAATATAATCAACCCATATGCTCAAAATTGTACTCTGTGTGATTCATTATCCTGTTGACTTTCTAGAATAGAGAAGATAGAAATGAGTTAATGCTGAATATTTGATATGTGAGAAATTGCTTTCAAGCAAGGTAGCCTTCTATTCCACCACCTCAAAGATCACAGGACGGAAGTGCTTGTAGATCAAATGGAGATGTCTGATGGCCTTGGTAAGATTCAAGGAAAATGGAAGTGAGAGGAAAAGATCAGGTAGATTTAGATATGTGGTTCAAAATGCACTTGGGAGGTACCAGTCCTAGCACTTGAATATTTTCTCTTTCTTCCCACTCTTTCTTTTCCTCTCTTCCTCCTTTCCCCTTGCCAGTCTGTCTCACTGAGGGGCTAAATTGAAATTTAAGCAGAAGAGCCTCAGGTTTCAATAAACAGAAGATATCTGGTGCCCAAACACCCATTTCTCGATATGCAGGATGAAGTATCTGTGGCAGAACTGTGCCTTATTAATTAGCCGGATGAACAGTTATAGATTTTATTTGTGTTTGTTGGGCAGAAGATACTTTGGAATGTGATGAATCTTTACTGGGTAATTGAACCTTGCATAACATAGCCATCATCCAGAGGTGGCATAATCATACTTTATTAATTTGCCTTTGCATTCCTTTTTATTTATTAATAGCAGTCTTATTTTCTTCTACATTCTCTTTGTTCTATCCATCTTGATTGTGACTTACGTGTTACTAGCTTGCTATTAATATTTACATATTTTGTAAATTCTAATGTTTTACAAACTGGTTGTTGGCTTCCAGTTTAGATATTGCATTTCTAATGACTTCAGTTAACTTTCTTTAATTTTTGTTGTCTGCTAGAACAGAATGAAAGATTCTCAAATAATAGAGGAAATATACATTACAACTTTTGCGGTGTACACATCAAGATAGAAGCATCCACATAAGTTATCTTCTTAATATTCAACACAGTCCTCAAAACTAGGTACTACTATCAAGTAGAAAACAGAAACCAGGTGAAGTGATGTAATTTGTGCAAAAATTACAAAATGTGAGCAGCTGGGCTAGAATTCAGATGAATTCTATCTTCCTCATGTTAACGACAAACTGAAAGCTCTGTGAGTCTCAGCGCATGGCAGCTAAATGTCTTATATGGCCTTGCATGAGTGCAGACACCTGCTTTCAAGCCTTCCTTGCATTGCGCGGTAGGTGTGTACAGATGGCATTTAGCCCTCACTGAAATCAGTACCTGTAGGGACTCATGTGACATTTATCTCAATAAGTGCAAATGTCCTCTTGCCACAAACTGCAAGCTATTGCCTACTGTATTATTTATTTCTTTCCTGCTTTCTTACCTCAGTTCCTCTCTCCCTTTCTTCTTCCTTCTTTTCCCCAAAATCTTATCATTCACTAGATGATCTTGATGTTCCACCAAGAAGGCCAAGTTATTTAGATAACTTCTGTCTTATTTTTCTTTGCCATTTCTCACTATCCTTGTGTTCCCACTGCTTAACATTTGTAGGAGAGAAAATTATTTCTAAGTGTTATTCAGTTCAAAGGTATAATGATGAGTCTCTTGAGTAATACAAAGAATACAGAATGGTTTCACCTAATGAGGCAGAACATTTGAGTTTCAAGTCTAGAAATGATATCAAAGAAAACTGTTCATGTAACTTGTCAGCTTCTTGGTTCTTTTTGTGCAGACATTCCTAGTTCCTCAGGACATGAAAACGTGTCATTTGAAAGGTGTTAGGTAATTTTCTCTTATTTAGCATGTTTAGTGAGTTTCAGGTGTTACAAAAAGTGGAGCCTACAACTTACATTTTCAGAATTGCAAATGATCTACATAGAACTAGAGGGCAGCAGGGAATCATAAAGTGTAGGTTAGCTGTCATCTTGTATAGTGTACAGTTGCTCCATTTTATATTCTTCAGGTAATAAACTGACAAAATCAATTTGGGAATGATAATGTTAGCAGGATTAATGGAAGACACGGCTTCATGATTTATTTTGTCCAGTGAGTTGAGAATAGGAAAGACACATGACAGGTCTAAACTCCCCCACCCCTGTAGTTTCTCAAAATTCTTTTCCCATTCTGTGCTGATTATCATTCCCTCATTTAATCAACATGCATTTATTTAATCCTGCTACAAATCAGGCCCAATGAAATCACTAAGCACCAAGCTGTCTCTCAAGACAGGTGATATGTATTGGAAGCCACTGCCTTTCTGCCCAGTACTAATTTTGCCTTCTTCCAAAGTGTCCCAGTCTTCTGATTGTGCCTCTTTGTAGATCATCTTCCTCCTCCACTGTTCCTCCATCTTCTCCTCCACTTAATTCTTTTTGTTTCCCTCTTTCATTCCCTTTTTTCCCCTAGACATTTGTTAAGTGACTTAACAAAAATCACTATAAACTTCCTCTTCCAGAGGGTTCATGGTATAAATGGAGACAGACATGTCAAGTCCCAAATTATGAGAAATATTATGTGAAATTCACAGCTTAAATGTCTAAAAATTAGAAACTAAATGGTAATCAACACTACACTGAAAGTCTGTCTTAGCCTGATCTGAATGGTTAATTCACTACACTCTGGAATGATTAAGAATACATAAAAGCAATGGATGATGATAAGGATTCGGAAACAAAAGGAATCCTGACACACTGCTGGTGAGAACATGTACTAGTACAGCCACCACTGAAATCAGCATGGAGGGCCCATAAGAATTCAAAATAAAAAGACCATATAATTCAGATACACTACTTGGCATATGCCTGAAGGAATTAAAGTCGGCATGCTCTATGTTTATCACAGAACGATTCTCAGCAGTGAAGTTATGAAGTCAGCCAAAGTGTTGTGAAGAGGAGAAAGAAAATGGATACATACACTGGAGCGATGTTCAACTACAAAAAAGGATAAACTAATGTCATATGCTGGCAACTGGGTGGAATTGGTGGTCACTGTGTTGGATGAAATAAGCTAAACTGAGAAGGAAAAATATTACATGTTCTTCCTCCTATATGGAATTTAAGGAAAAAAAGAACATGAAAAAGAAGGGGATGGGGAAGGAGGAAGAAAAGGTGACATGGCAAAGAGGGGATGGATGTATACTGTCACAGTATCACACATGCATGTAAAATACACAGTGCTGCCTCAGTTCATAAACAATTTGCTCCATGATTCTGGTCACGAACTACATTGGTCATGAGCTGAGTCAAATGTCCTCATAAAGTTCTGTGTACATAAGGTCAATGCACTCTGAAGCATGTATTAACTATAAAATATGAAACAAAGCATAGTACAGTACACTAGGAGAACAGAGAACACTACAACTTCTGGTATGGAGGGCAGGAATGTGGGTGAGGAGGAGGGTGTTGTTTGGTGGGAGGGTCCTGTCTAAAAGGACAGCAGAGACATGTCCTTCAGGGGTCTCCTCTCCTCTTTGTTTCATAGCTGCAGGGTCCATTTTGATGAAAAATTTGCCTGATGTCACTTGTTTTTTCTCCTGTGTTGCATAACCCTCTAGAAATGAGGCCACCTTCTCATTTATCAGGTTCATCACTCTGTCATTGCAGTTGTGTTGGGGTGGTGCACTCGTCCCATCTTTCCATAGCGGGCTTACTCCATCACTGCTCACCTCTTCCCTGTCCTCCTCCTCCTCCTCAGTGGATGCTCCTCAGGTGCCTTCTGCTGCTCAAGTCCAGCAGGTTCACCCGTCATGAGCTTCTCCTAGTGGTCCTCAGCAAGCTGTTCTGTGTCTGCCCCATCCACCTCCAGACCCATGCTGCTCTTGTCCACAGACACAATGTCCTTCATTGCCTGTGCTTCAGACTCTTCAAGGTCAAGTTCAATGACATCCTGGCCATAGTTTCCTCCAGCCCAAATTTTAGATCTATAGCACGACATCTTCCCATGCTTTGTCTGTGAGTCTGATGCAGTGGAGGACAATGAAATATTTCTTCCTGAACCTTTTCAGAGTTAAGGACATCCCTTCAGTGATATTAAAACACCTGGTAAAGAGCACCTTTGTGTACAGCTTCTTGAATTGCGGAGCACGCACTGGTCCATGAGTTGCAGGAGTGGTGGGGGGAGGAACTTAACCCTTACAACATCATGCTCAGAGTCCATATCATCCACTGAGGCTGGAGGGTGTGCCAGGGCTCTGGCCATCCGAAGGGAGCTCCTTTTAGGCAGTTGTTTGCTGCCAGATATTTCTTAACAGTGGGTGTGAACATCTTGTGCAGCCATCGCATGAACAACTGGCTGCACCTCAAGCTTTCACACTGGCTCTCCATGTGACAGGCAGTCTGGCCTTCTCCACATTCTGTTCTCTGAATGTATGAGGGGTCTGGAAATGGAGAATCAGCAGTGACTTGATCTTCAGATAGGTGCTTGAGTTCATACGGAGCGAAAGGCATCAGTCTGTCCTTCAGGCCTGTGCCTGGCAGTGCCCTTTCCTCCTGTGTCATATAGGCTCTGTCCAGCATCTGCTCTCAGAAAAGCCCTGTTTCCCTTTAGCTGGACACTTGTTGAAAGATGTATCCTTCTGTTCATGAAATCTGTGAATTTTCTTGTACACTTCTGCAGCACCCTCAACAGAAGTGGAAGATTCATCAGGACTCAGGACTCATCACATGGTGGATGACACATCTCTTGAAATATCTGTCCATCTATCTATCATCTATCTATCTATCTATCTATCTATCTATCTATCTATCTATCTATCATCTTTTTGAGACAAGATTTCACTATGCAGTTCAGGTTGAGCTTGAACTCACTTTATAGCCCAGGCTGGACTAAACTCACAGGAAACTTCCTGCCTCGGCCTCCCAAGTGCTGTGATTACAGATGTGCACCACCATGCCCATCCTCTTGTGGGATTCATCAAGCCACCATCTACTGGTTTGAGTTCATCTCTTGTTGCACTATTTGTAAGAAGGCTTTCATTTCAGTAGATCACCACGCACTTTCCTGGCTTTTTCACAGATGATAGCTTCACTACACTCTCACCTGCCAGCTATTTCTCATCATCCGGACTAATTGTGTCCTGTTTGGTTAGCATTCTTTCTCCTTTTTCCACATTAACTCCTTTGATGACATCTTTGTTTTTTCTTTCTTCTTGCTATAATCCTTTTTACAGTTTATAAAAAAATCATTAGAAACAATACAAGTTCATTAAACAAGATGGTAGGAATTCAACAATGGTTGTTTTTACTGCATATTGTCTTCCAGTTAGTTGTTCAGATTACCAGATATAAGCATGCATAATTGTTAAACAAATTAAAAAGAAGAAGAAATTTAAACATTAACTGCTCCTTTCAATAGACCAGCAGAAGTCAGCATTAAAATTATCCAGGCTATCCTGTGTGTATACATATTTTTGCTTTCTTTCTTTGTTCTCTCTCTCTCTCTCTCTCTCTCTCTCTCTCTCTCTCTCTCTCTCCTTTCCTTTGCCCCAGTTGTCCTTCCCTTTGAGCAGTTTCTTTCACTTTCACAGATAGTCTCTAATAAACAGTGTGGGAAAGATTGGCTTGCTACATGCTAAAGGCTAAAATTAGATCCATGTTTATCACCATGCACTAAACTAAAATAAAAATGGATTAAAAATTTAAATGTTGAAACAGGAGCACTAGAGCCAGTGGCCAGGTCCTGTGCCCCACCAGAACTTCCCACCTCCAGCCAACAGTCAAGCCTGGTGTGGAACCCTGTAGTGGAACGCCTGGCAGAGTGGCTAGGAGTGTGATCTAGCCAACTAATACAGAAGCAGAACAGCTTGCCAGTGGGGCACAGTGGGGTCACTTCCCTGGGCTGCAACAGGAAGAAGACAAGCACAGCAGCTAGACCAAAGCCAGGTCAAGCTGGATGAGGTAGAACTTGGTAGATCCGAACATGGTAAGCTGAGACAAACTGCTAGACCCAGATCTATGAAAGCATCCTCTCTCTCTCCCTGGGGAAACAGGTAACATGGGTGAAAGTTTGCCTGGAAGTCTCCAGGTATATCAAAGGGAGGTGACCAGGTAGATTTAAATGCAAACTTCCAACTTTATATCTGCTTAGCTACACAGTCATGATGCTGACCTTATGGGTCTAAAATCAAACTCATTAATTACAAAAGGTTGTCAAGTGCTAAATCTCACTACCCATTATTAGTTATTTATTATTATTTTTTCTGTATTTTAGGGAAGGGTCTACAGGGTGTTCAGGGTCTCACTACTAGATCAGACGCATAGTAATTCTGCTGTTTACAGCCACCCAAGTGCTAGGATTACAGACGTGTGCCATCATACTCAGTATCAATTTCTGTCTCAGCATGCAAACACTTTAATCACCTGAGCTATTTGTACAGCCCTCCCAACTACCCATTAATAGTGATAGCAATTGTAATACCATAAATACAAAACTTCAAACAGCCTTAACTGCATAAGCTCCCTTGGGTAATAATAGTGGTAGGCGCTAAGGTAACTACTACACCAAGGCTCTACACCAAAGATCAGAAGACAGAGCTACACAAAATGACAAAGAGATGGAGCAAAATTCAGTCCCAGGCCCTGAGCCGTACCATGACAAATGCAGGAGATACTAGCATAGAAGAAATTGGAATCCACACTCTTGAAATCTCTGAAATAATAGTGCTTGAAGCAAAAAAACAACTGCAGAAAGGAATAGAAGATATCATCTCAGAAATAATCATTGAAGTAAAAAAAGAAATGATAACTATAATGAAAGAATTCCTAAGTGCTTCTAAAGAAGACACTGATAAAAAATAGAGGAGAATAGAAAAATGATGGAATCCTTGAATGAGCAATATAGGAAAGAAACAGAATGCATGAAACAGATTCAGAGATATACAGGAAATTAAAACCTCCATCACAAGCTGACAAAACTGTTTCAATGAAAGTGAAGATAGAGTTTCAGATCTTTTTTTCCCTGAAGCCTGTATCCCCATTCACAATACAGACGAGGCACAAGCCTGAGCTGAGGTGTATATGGGGCAAATTTACTCTTCCTACTTTTTCTAAATGATCAGTGTAAAACATGGTAAGCAACAGGAGGCAAGAGTTTCAGATCTTGAAGACACCATTGCAGCTAGTGAAAAGGTAAGAAAGGATCTCTTAAAAATAACTAGGAAGCTGGAAAAAATAATTCAACATCTGCAAGATGATGCTAAGGTGAACAACGTAAGACTAATAAACATCAATGAGAAAGAAGGAGTCAATACAAATGATATGAAAAGAATATAGGCAGAAATAATAGCAGAAAAATTCCCAAGCATGGGGAAACAATCTGACATTCAGATAACCGAAGCATATAGAACTCCAAATAACATCAACCCAATTACAACCACACCCAGGCATATAATATTCAAAATCCAAGAAATCCAGCACAAGAACAATGTAATAAAACCACTAGAGCAAAGAAACAGATGACATTTAAAGAAAAACTGTGCATAATAATGGCAAATTTTTGTTCAGAAACAATCAAGTCAAGAAGAGCATGGAGCAAAGAACTTCAAGTCCTCCATGAAAACAAATTACAGCCCAGACTACTATACCCTGCAAACTCTGTTTCAAGCTTGATGAAGAAGTGAAATACTTCCACGACAAAGAACAACTGAAGAATTTCATGACAACAAAGTCAACCCTACACAGACTACTAAAAGATATTTTAGAAAGAGTCCAAAATGATCACAACACCACAAATGAGAATGGAAAGAACCCACTAAATAGGGCAAACAGTTAAACACAGGAGAACAAGGGGAATACAACAGTAGGAAATTAACATGTCAATCATAAGTCAATGCATCTCAATAATAATCATCAGTGTAAATGGACTCAATTTACCAAATAAAGGAAATAGACTGGCAGACTGGTTTAGGAAGCAAAATGCAGCAATATGTTGTATAAAAGAATCACACATAACTCATGAAGAAATTCATAGGCTGAAAGTCAAAGGATGGCAAATGATAGTACATGCCCCAGCGTCTCAGAAAAAAGCAGGGGTAGCATTCCTGTTCTCAAACAGTCTCAAGTTCAAACCAAGAATGATCAAATGAAATAAAGAAGGCCACCACATACTGGTTAGGGGAGAAATACAAGAGGAAGATGTAATAGTCATAAATACATACACACCAAACACAGGATCACCCGTCTATGAGACAAATCCTAATGGACATGAAAAGTCTAATATCCGATACCACAATCTTAACAGGAGACCTTACACACCCTTATACCAAAAAGATAGGTCAAGGAGACAAAAAAATCAGCAAAGAAGTAGGGGAACTGAACCAGAATGTGGAACAAATGGACTTAGTGGACATATATAGAGTGTTCCACTCAACCACAGCACATTCTTTTAAGCTGCCCATGGGAAATTTTCTAAAATAGACCACATACTAGCCCATAGGTCATGCTTAAGTATATGCAAAACCCAGAAATTAACTCATGCATATTATCTGATTACAGTACAATGAAATTGGAAATAAATGACAAAAGAAACCACAAAAACCCATAAGCACATGGAAATTAAACAACACCCTCCTCAGCAACCAATCGGTTACAGATGAAATTAAAGAAATTAAACCATATCTGCAATTCAGTGAAATTTCAAGCACAATTTATGGGAATTTATGGGATGAAATGAAAGCAATTCTTAGTGGAAAATTTATAGTTGTGAATTCACACATTAGGAAAACAGAATGGGAACAAAGAAATACCCTAATGCTGCAACTCAAACGTCTAGCAAAAAGAAGAGCAAACCAAACCCAAAGCCCAAAGGCGGGAGGAAATTATAAAGATTAGAGTAAAATTAATGCTATCAAGACAAAGAAAACAATACAAAGAATTAACGAATCAAAAAGCTGGTTCTAAGTGATAGATGATGTAGAGTGTGCCTAAGGAGAGTCACATGGAGAGGAAACATTCTCTCAGGCTTTCACAGAGAGCAAATTCGTCAAGCAATGGCTGTGACTCATCTACATGTCTGACTCTGATAAAGGATCTACAAACTGCGGTACAGGGTTTCAGGATAAATATTGAGGGGATTAGACTGACCTTATCAGATACAAAAAAGCTACATTTCTTGTTATATAGGTCTCGCTTTATCTAGGTGTTAACCATCCAGCAGAAAAGTTTAAAAACGAGATATAAAAAGTAAAGCCATATTTATATGCTGAGCTGTAAAAGGCTCAAGTCAACGACTTCTGACATTGCCAGTCTTATGGAAAACTCAGTACTATTATGGACTACTGGTCTATATTGGAATATTTTGATGAATTCAAGCATCTATAATATTTAAATTACAGTGGAATACCCTTCTCTGACAAAACTAAACAAAAACAGAGGATACAAATGAACAAGCATTTTGTATCTGTATATACAAAATAGTTAGGATAGATATGCAGCTACTTTCTCTTAATTTAATGAATAGAAAGATTTGTACTAATAGTGTTTGTGGACATGATATCATGTCTGCATCTTGTACAGTGAATAACCATTAAGACAATGAAATGCAATGTATTAATTATTGAAAGTGTCCTACTAATCATTTTTGAAAGTCTCATTGCTATTTGCTTTTCAATAAAACTATTTAAAAAACTTGGTTGTTTGAATGATTTTGAAATAAAATTGGTAAGCCCCTAGCTAAACTCATTAAAGAGAAGAAAGAAAAACCCCTGAAAGTTAAGCAATAAGGAATAAAAAGGGTAAAATTACCACAGACCCTGTGGAAATTCAGAAGATCATCAATAACTATTTTGAGAATCTGTATTCTAACAGAATTGAAGACACAGAAGCAATGGCCAGATTCCTAGAAAGGTACAAATTGCCAAAACTGTATCAAGAAGATATAAGAACTCTCAATAACCTAATAACAGCCAATGAAATACAAAATGATTTAAAAACCCTACTGAAAAAGAAAAGCCCAGGTCCTGATGGATTCACAGCTAAATTCTCCAAGACATTTACAGATGATATAATCCCAATATGCATCAAACTCTTCAATGAAATTGAATAGGAAAAAATTCTCCCAAAACAATTCCTGGAGGCAAGTGTTATAGTTATACCAAAAGCAGAGAAAGATACAGCTAAAAAAGAGAACTATAGGCACATCTCTCTCATGAACATATATGTGAAAATCCTCATTAAAATCCTAGCAAATAGAATACAGCAGATCATCAAGAAGATTATACACAATGACCAGGTAGGATTCATCCCAGGGATACAAGGATGGTTCAACATATGCAAATTTATAAATGTAATACACTGTATTAATGGAGCTGAATGCAAAAACCTCATCATCATCTAATTGATGCAGAAAAGTCTTTTGACAAAGTCTAACACTCATTCATGTTCAAAGTCCTACAGAAAATTGGACTAGATGGTCTCTACCTCAAACTGATAGGATCCATTTATGAAAATTCTGCTACTAACATAATTCTAAATAGGCTAAAACTGAAAGCCTTTAGTCTCAGATCAGGTACAAATAAGGATGTCCTGTATCACCACTGATATTCAATATAGTTGTGGAACCAGGAACTAGAGCCATTAGACAAGAGAGTGAAATAAATGGAATAAGAATAGGTAAAGAAGAAGTTAAACTATCTTTATTTGCAGATGATATGATACTTTACTTGGAAGACGAAAAAACTCCACTAAGAATCTCTTAGAATTAATAAAAAAATTCAGTAGCATAGAACGATACAAAGTCAATACCCAAAAGTCAATAACATTCCTCTACACAGATAACAAACACACTGAGAAGGAAATTAGAGAAACAATACCTTTTGCAATAGCATCATGGAAAATTAAATATTTAGGAATTGATCTCACTAAAGAAGTAAAAGATCTCTTCAATGAAAATTTCAGTACTCTGCAAAAAGAAATTGTAGAGGATTTCTGAAAATGGAAAGATATTCTCTGCTCCTGGATAGGAAGAATTGTGAAGATGGCCATACTCCCAAAATTTCTGTACAGATTTAATGAAATCCCTATCAAAATAGCATTCCTGGAAATTTATTTGGAACAAGAAAAGACCTAGAATGGCAGAGGCAATCCTGGACAAAAAAGACAAGGCAGGAGGCACTATAATTCCTTACTTGAAATTATACTACAGGGTACAGTGGATAAAATCAGCACGGCATTAGCAATAAAATAGACCTGAGGATCAATGGAATAGATTTAAAGATGCAACTGCAAACACATTCAGCCATCTTATCTTTGAGAACGGGGCCAAACATATTTACTGGAAGAAAGATAGTCTCTTTAACAAATGGTGCTGGGAAAACTGGCTCTCCACACGATGAAAACTAAAACTTGACCCAGGTCTGTCACCATGCACTAAACTAGAGTCAAAATGAAATAAAGATCTAAACATTAAAACAGAAACACTAAATCTTCTGGAAGAGAAAATAGGAGGTAACCTTGAAAATATATCGGTAGGCAAACAGTTCACAAAGAAAAATCAACTGCATGGGTAATACTTGAGAGAAGTAACAACTGAGACCTCCTCTTATTGAGAAGTTTTTGCACATCAAAAGAAATTACTAACAGAGTGAAAAGACAACCCATAATTTTGGAAAAATTGTTAACTAATAAGCACTCAGAGAAAGGTCTTCTCTCTAGAATTTATAAAGAACTACAAACATTAGGGTCACAAAATTTTAAGACCCGATCCAGAAATGGGCATCTGAGATGAACACACACTTCTCAGAGGAAGAAATAAGAAGCAAATAAATACAGGAGAAAATGCTCCATATCACTAGCCATTTGTGAAATGCAAATTAATACAACACCGAGATACCATCTCACTCACAAAGCATGGCTATCATTAAGAAATCAACCAGCAACACGTGGTGAAGAGGCTGGGGGATAAAAGGAACACTTTTTCACTGCTTATGGGAATGTACATTGGTGCAACCATTATGGAGATCAGTGTGGAGACTCCTTAAAAAACTAGGACTGGAAATCCCATTCAAACCAGCTATCCCCCTACTGGGAATTTTCCCGGAGGATCTGAAAACATCATATCATAGTGATATATGTGTACCTATGTTTATAGCAGCACAATTTGTGATAGCCAAATCTTGGAAACAACCAAGATGCCTGTCATCTGAGTAATGGATGAAAAAGTTGTGGTATTTTTATACAATAGAGTATCACTCAAGTATAAAGTATGATAAATTTGACGCCTTCATATTTGAGTGGATGCCACTTGAAGATATACTCATAAGTGAAACAAACCAGACCCACATGTGTAAATATCGTATCGTCTCCCTAACACAAGAACTCAAAAGAAGAAATACAAATAGAAAGGTATAACACAATTAAAAGGAAAGTGAGATCTTGAGGATTAGATAATGAAAAGAGGGCAAGGAGAAAAGCTGGGAAACATGACAGGGGCAAAGCCATACATTTATATGTACGAGATGGGTAAATCAATGACCCTGAGAACTATCAGCAGCTTGTTGAAGCTAGCAGTTACCTGGTAGGATTCTCACTCTGGCTAACTGTTTATGCTGGTATCTGTGAACTAAGCAAATACACTGAGGATAGCAATGTGTAATACTGGAGCCATGCTTAAAATGCCTATCATTTTGGTCTTTTAAATGCATACTGCTTTTAATGTCATATCAATTATTGCTATACTCTTTTTAAAGAAAGTGTTTTTAAAAATTAATAAAAGAAAACAAGAGAATAAAAATGTCATAGGATTGTCTGCAGCAATTTTGTATATCGTTTGATTTCTAAATTTTTGTATAAAATGTGTAAATGTTTTTTTCGCATTCTGTAGGCACTTAAAGTTTAGAATATCCATGGTGGTTGGAAAATAGCAGTTCCCGTTTATGTCTAAGGTGTTTGATATTCACAAAGATAGTGATGTTAAGCCCTACTGCCTCTGTTACAGGGTAATAATTTCATTAAGCTTCTCTTCTGGATATTTAACAACTAAAGTTTGCAGACCAAAAACTAGAGAAATAGAGGGGCTACAAGAATAGTCAATATTTTTGCTCCAGCCCTTCGAGGTCAGTGGGGACACAGGACATAAGGGACCCCATGCTGTGACGTTGTGTAACTCAGAAAGTGATTGACTATGTATAATGTGCATAGGGAGAGTAACCCAGAGATAAGGTAAAAATCTCTTACCTTTCATAGAGAGCAAATTGGTCAAGCAATGGCCATGACTCATCCAGATGGCTGACACTCACAAAAGATCTACAAGGTCTTTTGTACATGCTGTACATGGTTACAGGGTAAAACCTGAGGGGATTTGGCTGACTTTGTTGATACAAAAGTTACATCTTTAGTTTTACAGGTCTTGCTTTAACTTGGTGTTAGCCATCCAACAGAAAAGTACAAAAATGGGGTATAAAAAGTAGTGTCATATTAATATGCTGAGCTGTAAAAGGCTCAAGTCAACAACTTCTGACAATGGCCAGTTCTGCTGATAACCAACTACTAGTATGGTATATTGGACTACAATGGATTATTTTGCTGAATTCAAGTACCTATATTTGAACTGGCATCAAGTATGAAAAGGCCCTTTAAAGTCTTCTCCAAATACAGCTTCTCTAACAGCAATGGAACACCCATCTCTGACAAAACAAAACAAAAAAAGGGGATATAAATAAAGGACCATTTTGTAGTAAAAAATATAGATATGCATATACAAAATACATAGAATAGATATACAGCTACTTAGTGCAATAAGAAGAAAGGTTTGTACTAATATTGTTTAGACAAGATATCATGTCTGCATCTTGTCCTCTGAATAACTACTATGAAGACAACAATGTACAATGTATTAATTATTGTAACTGTCCTACTAACCTGTTTCAGTGCTATTTTATTTTCTCAGTGAAATGAATAAAAAATTAAAAAAAAAAACAGAAACACTAAATCTACTGGAGGAGAATGAGGTAGAAATCTTGAGGACATAGGGGTAGGCAGAGTTCATGAACAACAAACCAAGAAACAGGGGGAATTCATTGTTGGACTTCTCGTCTTGTATCTCATGTATATGGTGCCCACATTTTGCTGCTATTTCCTTCAGTGGTTAACTTCTTCAGTACCTTCTTATCTCTGCTTTTACCCTGTACTTCCTTGTCAACTTCGTTCTTGCCTTGCACATTCCTCTTGCCTTGATTACATTCTGCACTTTTACCACCTAGCTTGTGATGCCTGTCTGGAGCCATGCTGGGCTGAACAGCACTGCACCCTGCTGTATGTACTAAAAGCAGACAAAGAAGCCTCTCGGAGATTGTGCATGGGTCTGCCTGTGCCATGATCTCAGCCAGAGAAAGCCATGACCTGTGTTGGGGGGTGGAGCGTGAGATGTCCAGGTCAGTGTTCATGCAGGAAAATGGCTGTGGTCACTCTCATCACTTCATGCAGGATTCAGCAATGGAAGCAAGAGTTTGCTGAATGTGTCTGTTCTTCAATCAAACTGTTCATGAACAGAAGGTTCATGAAGAGAGACATTATTGTGCCATAGCAAAACCAATTGTTCTGTACAGTTACTATGCAATTACAAAAATATTATGAACTACTTCCAAATCACCTTTATATTTTTCAGAGTACCTTGTGTATATTGTAAGAACAGTAAAGGACTCCTGAATTTACATTTTTTATGTATTTGGTACAGAGTCTCACTACATAGCTTGGGCTCACAGTGCTCCTCCTGTTTTTAGCATTCCAAGGGCTGGTATTATAGGCATGCAACACCACGTTGGGTCTCAGTGGCTGACTCAGTGTGCCAGGGGGTGGGAACAGTGCCATGCGCTGTATTGGAAATTAAACCCCAGTCTCTGTGCTTGCCTTAGTCCACTTAGTCCACTGAGCTATCTCACCAGCCCCTGAACTTATATTTCATGCATCAAAACACTGAAAATTATGCAAGACCCTAGATCATGACCTAAACCTTAGTTTCTTGCTGACTTCTTTTTCTATTTTTGTTCTTTCTCCTACCTTATGATAAAAATAACTAACTTACTATCCACTTATTGTGTTTCAAATGTGCTAAGAAAATATCTGAATTTTATAGATGATTAATTGAAGCATTGAGTAACATCTGAGCAAAATCACAATCCTATAAAGTAGAAAAAGCTTAGATTTGATTCTGCAATTTGAGTTCCCATTCATGATTCTGCATAGCATGGTGTGCTAGATACCAAGTAAGGGGTCTAAAGTCAAGTAGCCTTGGCTGCTTCCCATAAATTTGAGTAAGTTAATTTGAGTTCTAGTTTCCTGAAAAATTAGGATAGTAATATTTACTTAGATGGTTGATAAGTATTAAATTAAAAAAATCATCACAGGCCTGTCACCAAAAATGCTACCTCCTTTCCTGACTCCTTGCAGACCAGTATTCCATGAGAATGGGACCCACTGTGTCTTACTGGGGAATAAGTGTTTTGTACCAGGGTGGAAAATTTTGTAGAGCATAGGGGGAAGAGAGTAATGTAGCTGTGAGGGAGACTCTGCGGCTTTGGACCCCTAATGATCGTACTCTAGAATTAGAAATAGTCTGCCATTGTCATCTTCTGCATGAGTCTTTAATATATGTTGCATCAGAAAATGGAGTAGAACTTTTATCTATGGCTCATACATTCTCAATCTCCTTAACATTTCTTGAGAAAAGTTGAGAGATGACAGGGGATAGCATAGTTTTTCTTGCTCCAGGCGCAGACTGGGGCTCAGTCCTGGTAAGCAAGGCTCCGAGCTCTCGGTGGGCTCAGAGTTCCCTTGGGAGCTGCTTCTCGGGTTGCTGCTTCCTTCTCTGTTGCCTGGCTCTCTTCCTGCTTCAGCATTTTCTTTTCTACTTGATTCTGACAGGAAAGTGCAGACCTTTATGACTTCAAGGTGTTGCCAATTACTATGAAATGTAATATTCTTAAGTAAGGAATTAGAATAAAGACCATTCTTTCAGAAACTTAGGAAATTCTCAGGGAGTTTCGGCTCCAGAACTGACTTTTTCCTCTGACATAAAGGCTACAAGTCCTGCTGCTTTGACTCTAAGTAGTGAAAGCCAGACCTACTTTTCCCAGACCTACTCTTCAATGAAACCAAGTCAATAATGGAAAGAAGAAAGATAAGAATTAGAATTCGTGTCTAATTTCCTGATGATAATATAATGTATCTCAAGGGACCAAAATGTTTTTCTGTGGACTTTCATGATACTTTAATGATGCTTACCCTCTATACTTCTCAAAATGTTTTAAAATGTATAAATATGCAAAATCATAGGGGAGAACAATTATAGTGAAGTGGAGTACTTCAAATATGTCTTTCCATGTATCAACCTGTAAATAATTTTAAGTAGTATACTGGAAAGCAATGGGTGAGTCTTGGTTAGTAGGGTGTTAAAACACAGCTTTACCGTTAGGATTTTAATGAATACTAGAGGGAGAACTAACTGGTCAATATCTGTAGACAAGGAGACTGTGATTCAGTGAGATTAGAGACTAGTCAAAGCAGTTAAAGCACTATTGTAACCTGAAACTAATGGTTTGTGTAAGTGATACTCTACACATTTGCAATGGCTATCATTTTTATATGAAAATATTTGCCTTTCTTTCGTGATCAAATGACATGGATTGGATGTAGTTATGAATTTTTTATATTTATAATTTAAAGAAAGGCTGAATTTTAGTTAGAGGTAACTAAAAATAAGATCAATTCTGATTTCTCATTATGGCCCATAGACACCAAAAATCTCTATGTATCATATTAGTGGTCCACAAACTTTGTCCTAGAACTTCCGGTCAGCTGTCTTCTCTCCTGTCCTCTTTACTAGGCCACTACCATCTGATCTCTGGTTCTTTCTCACTGGCACAGGGATTTGTCTAAATATCTTGGATTACCACCAAAGTAAGGATAAAGTAGCGTATGCATGGATAATTGAGATGAGCTGTCAATTTTGCTTGAGGCTACAAAATCATGTAATAAAATGGTGCTTTCCTATCCTTGTCATTTCTTCCTTAAAAAAAAAAAAAAAGAAAACCAGCAACAATTATTTGAAGAGTAGGAGAAGGAAGACAGCCATTGCAGATGGAACATAAGGACCAGATAACTCATGGTGACTTTCCAGATGAACATGAATATGCAGATTTCAAGCTTATGATGCTCAAAAGACCTGAAGGTTCTTTTCCCACTCTCTTTGTATCTTAGTGCTACATTCTTATGATTCTAATTAGGTTTTGCTCCCGTATGTGCTCACATTTCAGTTATGAAGGCATGTATGTCAATTTCAACAGTAGGAAAAATGCCTTCTCATCCCATGGACCATTTGATTCTGTTGATGTAGCAGTGGCAGGCAGGGGTGTCTACACCTCAGTGTTCAGTGTGTTGCATTGCTACAGAAGTTGTGTGAGCTGGCAGCCCTGTATCTCTGACATCCACTGAACATGCCCTGGATGGTGCAAGCTTCAGCTTTTCTCAGTTAGCATTGACAAAACGCTGTGCCCTACATTACTAGAGTTTGGCTTAGTACGTTGTATTCCTCAGAGTGTGGTGTCCTGAACAAAGGAGCTAATAGTTCTACTTCACATGTGTGTAGAGTCGCTTCTCTGTGTGACAATGTCCAAACCCTCAACCATGGTGCCTTGCACGTGGGTGGCAGAGTCTGGTTTCTGCTTGTTCTTCCATTTCCCTTCTGAAGCTCCTTCATGTGCACACTGAGACTGCTCAACGGAGTGCTCAGAACCGCAGACACACAGGTCATTTCACCCTCTGTGCTTCTGGCCGTATTATTTCCACTGGCTAGAATTCATTCAGCCACTCTTTTCTGGGCAACACACAGTTTTGCTCAAATTGCACCTTATACAATTAAATGTTTTTGTAAATCTTTCCTTTGTATTTGCGAGAAGAGTTGGGCAATTTCTTTTCTGAGTTCTCATGCCACTATGTCCAGTATTCACCTATTGTTGGTAGAATTTGTTCATTCCTTTTAGCATGTGTTTGCTAAAGATCTGCTCAGTTTGGGGCTCTAAGTCCAGGCACTGATGAATGCAGTGGGCACCTCCAGTATTTTGGGTTTATAGCCTCACAAACATTTGGCATCATTATACCTTGTGCCCGTTTCTTACCACCAACTCAAATAAGGGATACAGCCAGCTTTTTTCTTAATTTTCCCTCAAGCAACTCATAAGAACATTTAAGTTGTAATGGACTTTATTTATAGAGTTTTTGTATTGCAGACATTGAAAATTTAATATTAAAGGTCTTTCCAAAAAGTTCTTTTTCACTTCACTAATGAAAAGTGACCAAATTTCTTAGTAAGTTCCAAATCTTTGTTAAGCCAGTCATTTTTGTTTCTCTGAGACAGAATAACATTTTAAGTGTTCACAATAATTTTGCCAGAACAATTTAATTTTTCATTTTCTTAGTCACTTCCAGGCACACTCTCCAGAAGCAATAACTAGCTGAAGCAGGCTATTTACAAACTGTCACCTTAGGCTGGGTGTGGTGATGCACCCTATAATCCTAGTGCTTATGAGGTTGAGGCAGCAGGACTGCTGAGAGTTTCAGATGAGCCTGTGCTATGCAGTGAATTCAAGACCAGCTTGAACTACATAGTGAGATCCTGTCTCAAAAAAGAAAAAACAAACAAGAAAAGCATCATCCAATGTGTCTTATTCTCTAGTAATACAGAAAAAGAGAGGATGCCCTACACACTCATCAGTGCCTGGAGTTTGAGCCCCAAACTGAGCAGATCTTTACCAAACACACCTTAAAAGAATGAATTATTTATACCATCAGTATGTGAATACTGGACATAGCAGTGTGAGAACACAGTAAAGAAGTTGCCAACTCTTCCTGTAAATATAAAGGAAAGATGTACAAAGACTTCTTTAATGCATGAGGGGCAGTTTGAACAAAATTGTGTGTTGGTCAGAAAAGAGCAGGATGAAGGAATCCTAGCCAGTGGAAATTATTAATGGAAAGGAGGAGTGAAGTAAGGAATGTTTTTCTCCATGAATATGATTCATTCATGTCATTCAGTATTTTAGAAGGTAGAAGCTTTAGTAGTGATAATATAAAATTCTGCTATAATTCAATGCAATATATTTGTGTATCATTTGTAGCTTTATAGATTGTCCATGTCTACTGAGTCAATAATAAAGGACTAACAGACTGTGCAAAGATGAATTTAGCTTTACTAACACTTAATCACCTGGGGTGATTTGCTGAATCAGACCAAGGTCATCCAATCTGTAGATTTTTTTCTGTAGGCTGGAAGCTAGGAACCTGAAGTAGAAATCTTGACCTCCAGCCTGCTGATTTTGTAATTACTTGGCTCTGTTTCCTGGCTCATGTGTTGTCCCTTCTTCCTCTCTTTTCTTTTGTGGTGCTGGAGATCAAGTCCACAGTTTCACATGTGTTAGGTAAGTTCTCAACCACTGAGCTATATCTGTAGCCCAAGGGTTTCTGATCTTATCATAATCTGTCTGCTGTCTTCTTTCTGCTTTAGGATCATGTGTCTTCATAAATCATTTCTTTTTATCCATACTTGGATCCATAATTACATAGAAAATAAATAATACTAAACTTTTTTTTTGGTGGTACCAGGAATTGAACTCAGGACCTCACACTTGCCAGGCAGGCAGTCATTCTACTGAGCCATCTCCCCGACCCTACTAAACTCTTGTAGTGAATTGCAATGGCAAGGAGCACAAGTAAAAACTCAACAACAGTGGAAAAACTTTAGTTCTCAATCTAAAAGAGTTTTATAGAAAATATTTTAAAGACAGCTGCAATCAGAAACTACAGCTGTGCCCTTTGTGGTCACTATTCTTTGTAACAATGAGAAGGGAGAGGCAATCTCATCTGCCTGGTCACAAAGCTCACAATCTTCTGATGGTTTTTTTGTGCTTCAGAGATCAGAAAATTGTTTTATTATTGTTGTGAATAGTAACA
The DNA here is from genome assembly GCF_000260255.1 of Octodon degus. Taxonomy (NCBI): domain Eukaryota; kingdom Metazoa; phylum Chordata; class Mammalia; order Rodentia; family Octodontidae; genus Octodon; species Octodon degus. The sequence goes on along the minus strand of NW_004524625.1, from coordinate 8,855,941 downwards.
TGAATTCAATAATCAAGGCTATGTATCAAGGGATCACTGTGTCCATACGCTCTTCAGGTCCTAGTGACACAAATAGCCAAAGCCCCTGCTCTTCGGAAGTCTACATTCAGAATTACATTATAAATCAGGAAGGGCATGATAACCCTGAAACTTATCTCATGTCACCATCACCTCTTCTTCCTCTTGTTTAGAAAAGCAAAGAAAAACAAAACAATGCAGCCCAGAGAAGAGATTTTAGCAGGGAGAAGGTGATTTTAAATAAGATATGGCAGAAATAATCCTTCAATATAATAGAAAATCTTGATACTGAAGAAAGGAAACAAACGTTGCCTACATCTCTAAGTGAAGATCTGTGGACTTCTGAAATATACTTGTGCCTGGGAGACTGACTGAGTATGGCTTTCTCCCTTTCTAGAGGAATAAAGATCGTATCTAATGTTTTCTACCAGATTTTTTCATTCTAATAAACTGAATAAATGTGAATACAACTCCATATTTTCTCCCAAGCATCTGTTTTTAGTAAAAGCTCCAGTGCACCCATCAGTCCCATTTTCAGCCTCCTGTTCTCTTCAAGGTATCAGCTGGGCCTCTGAGCTCAGTTTCCTACACAGTGCAGAATAATGTTTTGGAATGCAATTCTAAGGGAAATGTGAGGGAACCACCAAAAGGCAGGGGAACTAATGATGTGGACGGACCTAAACTTGCTCGCTGTGTCTCCTCTGCTCACTCACTGCCATTTGCCTTTAGAGGGTGACAACCTTACTTAAGGATCTTATCAGTGTTTTGAACCAAAATTTTAGCAAATATGTCAAAGAAAAATGACATTACTGGAGAGGTTCTCACAAAAATCATCCTTAAAATGCAACTGCAAAGTTTTCTTCCTCTAAGCTTCTCCTGCATCATGCATCTGTTCTTTCCTAATGTTTGCTTCTGTAGAGGAGATCACACTTGCTACCCAACACATACAAGGTGGACAACGGCTGCTACTGCTAAGTTTTCCTGACCTCATGCCAGTTGAACTGAACCAGGAAAGGAGTACAGTTTTATTTTTGTGTTCCAGAATTTGGCATGCAGAAATTACTAAAAAGATGCCTAATTAATAAATGAATTATCAAGAATATTAGCATTTCTTCAAGGCGCACTTTTTGTTAGTTTAATTGGCTGGTGTATATTTTCTCTAGTACCCCTTTGAATCTTAAGTATTATCACATATGGAAAAACAGACAGGGAAGTTAAGTGACTTGCACTTAGGTCACATAAGACTTCAGAGAAAAGGAGGTCAAATCACATAGGCCTGTTCTTTCTCTACTGAGATCTCCGTTAGCCACCAGTTGCCATTTGTAGCAGCTGTAGCATATTTCTGAGCACCAAGGTTTGTCCCAATTGAACCAAACTATCTAACATAATAAGATTCTAATACAACAATGTACAATATTGAAATATGTGCAGCAGTTACAGATTCTACCCTCCCAAAGTCCTTTATTGGTAAAAGGTAGCTGTATTAGGTCACATTTACCTAGTGTTTTCTCTAAAATAGGCCACTTTAAGTCCTAGCCCAGGTCCGGTGAGTGTGTGGAGAGCTTCCTGCTATCCTGCGCCGGCGGGACCAGTCCCAGCCCAGGCGCAGCGTGGGCCAGACCCTCTCCCGCCCCCTTGGGCCGCCCCCACTCCTCCCTCCCAGTAGGAATTTCTGCCGACTTCCGGGAAC
>NW_004524625.1:8847506-8848662 GCF_000260255.1 Octodon degus | reverse complement strand
AAGTAGCGAATAAATATATGAAAAAATGCTCCACATCAATAGCCATCCATGAAATACAAATTAAAACAACACTGAGATATCATCTCATCCCAGAAAGAATGACTATCATAAAGAAATCACCGAAGAACAAATGTTGGAGAGGCTGGTGATAAAGGAACCCTTCTCCACTGCTTGTGGGAATGTAGACTGGTGCAACCGTTATGGAAATTGGTGTGGACACTCCTTAGAAAAATTGGACTGGAAATCCCATTTAAATCAGCTTTTCCTCTACTGGGAATTTTCCCAGAGGATCTGAAAACATCATATCATAGGGATATATGTGTGCCTATGTTTCTTACAGCACAATTTGCAATAGCAAAATCTTGGAAACAACCAAGATGCCTATCACCTGAGGAATGGATGATAAGATGTGTCGTTTTTATACAATGGAGTATTGCTGCACTATAAGGAATGATAAACATAGCCTTTATATTGAAGTGGATGCCACCTGAAGATATACTCATAAGTGAAATAAACCAGACACACATGTGTGTATATCATATAATTTTCATAGTATAAGAACTCCAAAGAAGAAATACAAATAGAAAGGTATAATACAAGTAAAAGGAAAGCAAGAACTCGAGGACTAACTTATTAAGAGAAGAATAGGAGAAGACCTAGGAAACATGACAGTGACAAGCCATACAGTTCTATGTAAAGGATGGATAATGCAATGATCCTGAGAGTCTCCAGACGATTTTTGAATCTAGTAGTTAATTGGAAGGATTCTTACCCTGACTCACTATATATACTGACACCTGTGAACTAAGCAACTGCACTTAAGATGGCAGTTTGTAATAGTAGGTTCATGCTTGGAGTGCCTGTCATTGTGTTCTTCTGAATATGGGCTGCTTGTCATGACATGCCAGTTGCTTCTGGGCTGTCTCTCAGGTAGATGATTGTTCAGAAAGAAGGGGGTAGTGAATGAGGGCAGGAGACAGGAAAAGTTATGTTGTGGGAATGTCCTGCTTCAAGGTTGCACATGGTTGGAATTTTGGACTTACGTGTAAACATAAGAATTATATAATTCTTTATGCCTATTTTTAAAATATATTCTAATTTTTAAATGTATTTTCATATTTTGTAGGGACTTAAAATTCAACTTATCAATACTTGA
>NW_004524625.1:8843065-8846956 GCF_000260255.1 Octodon degus | reverse complement strand
TTAACCATCCAGCAGAAAAGTATAAAAACAAAATATAAGAAGTAAAGCCATGCTGTTATGTTGAGCTGTAGGGGACTCAGGTCAACAATTTCTGACATTGCCAGTAAAGTGGGAGACCCAATACTATTATGGACTATTGGAATCTTTTAGAATATTTTGCTGAGTTAACACACCTATAATATTCAAAGAACAGAACTAAAGAAAAAAAGATGATACAGATGAATATGCTTTTTGTATCTGTGTTTTCAAAATGGTTAGGATAGATATATAGTTACATTCTCTCAATGAATAGATGGGTTTGTTCTAATAGTGTTTGTAAATAGGATATCATGTCCACATCTTGTACAGCAATTAACCACTAGGAAGAATGTATGCAATTTATTAATTATTGAAACTGTCCTACCATTTTGGTTTGAAACTGTTTCATTGCTATTTCTTTCTCAATAAAATTGTGGGAAAAAATTTATACCAAAATATTATTGACTTAATTATACTCATTCATCCTATCACATAAACTCCAAGATCACTTTGTAAAGTTAGTAGTTGTGCTATTGAATTACAACAAGGATGGGTGTAACTTTGCATTTACTTGTTTCTATTGCATCTGAGTGAATCAAAGAAAAAATATGGAAGTTTTGCTCTCATTTCCTTTGTTACAAATATTCGCACATACCTAGCCTTTTTGGTGATTAATTACTAAATGAATCTAAGTTCAGCTATGTCAATATTTTATGAGAGCAAGACAACAGAAGGACAATCTGCTATGGAGCATATGCCATTCTTCTTGAGGCCAAATTTTGGAAATGGAGTGTGTGTGTGTGTGTGTGTGTGTGTGTGTTTGTGTGTGTGAGACATAATTGGCTTCTCTTTTACACCTGAAATAGTGAGTTTATATGTGAAGCCACAAATACTGTATTTATGTGCTGGATTCCAATCTGTTTCACTTACAGGAAACATGGAAATCTCAATTCTCATGTAAAGACATAGACAAATTGATTTTTTTGGCTTTGTAGTAAGGGGTATCATCACATTACAGTTATTAAATAACATCTTGTTAGAGAAAATGAACATGAACTTTTGTTATTTATAGGCTGGACATGGAAATTCAGAATACTGAAAGTGGGATCCGGCTTTGGTTTCGCTGAATTTTTAAGATCAGGGTCAATCTAAGTGGTATGAAGGTCTTAGTAATGTATACTTCAGTAATTGATTGGCATCCCCCCCACCCCTGTACTCTGCATTGTGTCCTGATCACATTATACAGATTCTTAACTCTGCCCTTTGGCCATCCTTTGACTAGATCATAGGGTCAGTCATGAAAATGGTCTCTTTCCACATCTGCATCAATGTCCCAGAGGCATCTTTACCTCAGTCATAGAAGTTCATTCCTTTAGGATAATAATGAATGGTGAATCTTCCACGTAAAATCAGCTGTGTAACTATATTTAAGACTCAATAGAAACTATACCTAATGTCCACAATACACAATAGGAATAAGAGTAAGATTGCTTCGAAGTATGTCTCATAATCCTATTTGGTCTCACTTGAAGAGGTGATAGTCCTTATCTTCTGCTTATAGATGACCTATTCTACTTGGCTAGTTATGTTTAATGAAATTCAATATGAAACATTGGATGTGGCACAGATACTACCATGGTTGGCTATTACAAAGTAAATTCCAATTAGAGATCTTTTTATTGAAGCTAAAGCATTTTTGTCTTCTAAAAGAGGGAAGCACTACTAAGAGATAAGCACTCAAGAATATCATTGATACGTTTAGTGATTGTTTCTGAAACATTTTTTGTTTGCATAATCTTCATTATAGAAATCCTTACTGATAATAAGACGTTGTGATATTCACATAAAGTTCAGTATTTATTTGGAACACATTTTTGAAGGGAATAGATGTTTAACAAAATAGAAATATGTTAATTATATTTTTCTTTGGAGAAACAGATTTTCTACGTAGAGTTAAGTAATTTTTGTAGGCATGTCAGAGAAATGGCTTATGAAAGAAAACATAGCTGCTGTATTTTTTATTATCCTTTTCTTATTATTCAGCTTTCTCATCCCAGGGACAAAATACCTAACACCCACATATATTTTGCCTCAAGATTTATTTTGGTTTACAGTAACAGAGGCCATAGTTCATGACCAGATGAATTCAAGGCAGAAATGGTGTTTAGAGTGCCATAAAAGACAGTTGTTGAACCCATGGCAGACAGTGTGCAAGGAGAGAGAAGGGAGAAGTGGAGACATGAACACACCTTTCCATGTCATGGCCTCTGTGCTCCACATCCACTAACTAGTCTTTACCTTCTAGTAGCACAATCAGTATGGAGTTCATCAGTGGATTGATCCTTTGGTAAGTGCAGTGTCCCCATGATCACTTTCTGGAAACCCCACCTCTGAACACACAACACGTTTGGGGAGCATTTAGATCTAAACCATCACACTCAAGACATAGGTCCCCAAAGGCTTATATCTATAATATTGTGTAAAATACATTTTACTCATCTGCAAAAATTGCCAGAGTAGCAACAGTTCTATCACTACTTAAAAGGCCAAGAGAAATTCTTAGCTGTGAGGCACCCTAAAAATAAAAAAAACAGGTACTTTCAGCATACAGTGGCACAGGTTAAGCATTCTCATTTCAAAATGGAGGAAAGGGGGAGAGAAAGAGTAGGACCAAGGCAAAGCTGAAATCCAGCAGGGCATACATTAAATCCTGAAACGTATGGCCATGACCAGTATTACCTATTGCAGTCCACATGCTGCCTCCTGTGGGCTGGCTTTGCTCACAGCCCCTGCAGACAATCCCTGCTTCTGGAAGCTGCAACTTCTGGGGTCTCTATTGCAGCTATGGCTTCTCTCTTATAGCATTATGCAGCACTCTTCTTTTTTTTTTTTCCTGTATTTTAGGGAAGGGTCTACAGGGTGTTCAGGGTCTCACCACTAGATTGGGCTGGTAGTGATTCTCCTGTTTACAGCCTCCCAAGTGCTGGGATTACAGGCTGTGCCACACGCCCAGTCTCAATCACCATCTCAGTGCACCCCTGGGGTGGGGCAGGCATGACAGGCCCAGGGATTGAACCCCCAGCACCTGCACCTGCTTGCAGGTGATTTAATCCGCTGAACTACTTGGCTGCCCTTTATGCAGCACTCTTGCAATGGTTCCCAAGAAGGACTGTAACTCTGCCACACAAGATTATTTGGCTACCCAGGCTTTTCTCTGAAATCTGGGTGGGAGCTCTCTGACTTTTTAACTCGTGTGTGTGAAAAATCAACAGGACAAAGTTGTTGCCAGGGTTTGCCACTAGCTAGAGCAATAGCAAGACTCACTGGACAGTGAATGTAGTGGCCTCTGAGCACCTGGATGGCTGAGGATATACTCTACTGAGTGATCTTAAGCCAATATGGCACCCTGAGAGTCTCTTCTCAAAGCAAAGATTTTTATCCTTCGATCCCAAAGCAAAGAGAATTCATCTCATTGCACTCTGAAGTTCGTGATGGGCAGGGTGCAGACAATTCCTGAGATGCTCTCAGACCATCTTTTGTATTGTTACAGTGTAAAGTGCTTGACTTCTTCTTAAGATGCTAATCTTTGTAACAACTCTGTTCATGTCCTCAGGTATACAGGTGCTTTCTTTATGACCAAGCTATGAATTTTACCCATCTGTCAGCTCTGTGTTTTGTCCTTGATTCACATTGTAAATCTGGCTGAAAGCAGTCATCCGTAACCATGTCACTGCTTGAAGGTTAAGTTGCCTTGAAATTTTTATTTTATTTTTTTTTTATTTTTCAACAAATAACACACTGCATATATTCTTCTTAGTGGTTAATTGCTGTACAAGATGCGGACTTGTGATCCTATTTACAAACACCATTAGA
>NW_004524625.1:8824344-8829162 GCF_000260255.1 Octodon degus | reverse complement strand
TCCCACAATATTCCTTTTCCTGTCTCTTGCTTTCATTCACCTCCCCCTTCTTCTTGAACATCCACCTACCTGAGAGACATCATAGCAGTAAATGGCATGTCATGATAAGTTGCCCATATTCAGACTACCGGAATGACAGGCACTCCAAACATGAAACTACTGTTACAAATTACCATCTGCAGTGCAGTAGCTTAGTTCACAGTTATCAGTATATACCTAATAGTAGGACTTTGGGCAATAAAATTAAAATGTTTCTGACTGAAAGTTTTACTAATTAGAAAATTCTGTTTGTTCTCTTAATTTTGTTTGGCACATAGGTACAATTTCTCAAGAAGTTTAATGGCTTGCAAAATTGCTTGACAACATTTAGTAAAAGGGGTATGATTATTAGTAGAATGGTAGTTGGGATTCTCCACATATGATACACAAAATTAAATTGGCATCTCAGGCTTCTGAGAGTTGGTTTATGTTAAAACAGCTTTGCAATCCTGAAAAGAAGTGCATGACAAACAGAATAGAAAGGGACAAATCAACATTAAAAGTTTTTTTTTTTTTGTGTATGTGTGTTTTGACATTCATGTTTATAATTTTGTCAAGATTATTATGGTTCTATTAAGTAAGACAATGCAGAACATTTAATGATTTTTTTCTGTTTGAGAGAAGTTATAATTGAAGGCGATAAAAATTCTCAAAATAGTGGTTTATAGAAATAAAGAACTTTTTTAAAAGGGAAGCTTATACCAGTCACCAGCTTCATACTCTTTAAATTTTTATTGGTATTTGTTTGTAGTACATAATGATGACATTCATTCATGAATACAACAATCTCAATTCTTTTTATGTCCCCTTCCTCTCCCTTCAAGTCTGCATTTTTTCCTGCCTTGCCTCCATTCTCCCATCTCTATTTCCTGTTACTTATATTTTATTTTACAATTTATTTATATTTTGGATCTCTCATGTGAGAAAAACAGCACAATGTTTAAGCTTGTGTGGCTGATTTATTTCACTGAACATTGTCATCTCAAGGTACATCTATTTTTCTACAAGTGACTCAAGTTTGTCCTTTTTCATAGCAAAATAGTAGCCCTCCATTCATCTGTTAATGGATATGTAGGCCACTTTTAAGGCTTACCCATTTTAAATTGTGCTACTGAAAACATGGGTACACATGTTACACTGTATCATGATGACTTTAACACTCTCTAGAAGAAACCTAGGAAGAGAATACCTCGTTTAATGGAATTTCTTGTGTTAGTTTTTGAGGAATCTCTCTGCTGACTTCCATTTTGGGTTGTCTTAGTTAATGTCCCTACCAACAATGAAGAAAGCTCCTCCCACCCTTGCAGCCTGTCCCACATTTGTTCTTACCTGATTTTTTGATGATTTCTCTTGTTCTTGGAGTAAGATGGAATCTCAGTGCTTCTTCAGTTTGCATTTCTCTAACAGGCAGAGATGCTGAGTTCTTTTTCAGGTATTTATTAGTGATTTATATCTCCTCTTCTGTAAGGTGTGTCTTCATGTTGGTCACCTATTTGGACTACATCTTTTATTTTGGGAAGGGGTCTAGTATTTTGAGTTCTTTTTTTTTGGCTAGCTCAGCCCTCCCTGAGGGTGGAGCTGGTGTGACATGTGGTGCTTGGGATTGAGCTGTGGTCCCCTGAGCCTGCCTAAGCATGCCTAATCAGTTGCTTTAGACCACTGAGATGTCTTGCTGGCCCTCGAGTTCTTTATGTGGTCTAGATATTAGTCCTTTGCACAAGAAAAATTAAATCTTTTTCCTTTTCTATAAGTTGTCTTCATACTGTTGGTGGTTTACTTAGCTGTGGAGAAGTTTTTAGTCTGTTCTTATCCCACTTGTTGATTCTGGTGTTGTGTCTTGTGCAGTTCTTGGGGTTCTCTTTGGAAAGTCCTTGCTTATGCCTATGCTTCAAGTTACCTATTGATGTCTTCCAGGAGATTGGTTTTCTTTGCCATAATTTTACTGATAAACAAATAGCAATGAGACAGTTTCAAATCAAATCGGTAAGACAGTTTCAATAATTAACACACTGCATACATTCTTCTTAGTGGTTAATTGCTGTACAAGATGCGGACTTTATATCCTATTTACAAACACCATTAGGACAAATCATTCTATCCATTAACAGAATGTAACTATATATCTATCCCAACCACTTTGACTACACAGATACAAAATGGACATTCATCTGTATACCTTTTTTTTTGGTTAAGTTCTGTTATTTGAATATTATAGGTGTATAAACTCAGCAAAATATTCTAAAAGAGTCCAGTAGCCCATAATAGCATTGTTTAACTGTTTAACTGGCAATGTCAGAAATTGCTGACCTGAGTCCCCCACAGCTCAACATAACACCATGGCTTTACTTCTTATATTTCATTTTTATACTTTTCTGCTGGATGGTTAAAACCAAGGTAAAGCAGGACCTATGCAACAAGAGTTGTAGCTTTTGGATCTGATAAGGTCAGTGAAATCCCCTCAGGATTTATCCTGAGATCCTGTACCTCAGGTTTTAGAACCTTTGTCAGTGTCAGCCATGTGGATGAGTCATGGCCAATGCTTGGCCAATGTGCTCTCTGTGAAAGCCTGAGAGAATGTTTCCTGTCCATGTGACTCCCCTTAGGCACACTCTACATCATCGATCACTTTCCTCTTTGGCCCCATAATCTCCAGGAGATTGGTTTTAATATGTAGTTCTTTGAGCTATTTTAAAATTTGTTTAATACATGATGAGAGAAAACAGGTTTAGATTCAATTTTCTGCGTGTGGATAAATAGTTTTCAAAGTACTATTTGTTAAAGTGGTTATCTTTCCTTTAGTGATGTTTTTACCTTATCAAAGATCAGGTAATTGAATATTCTTGGAGTTTCTGTATGTTCTATTCATTTCCTTGATATTAGCATATTTTAATCCAATGTCATGTATATTTTAATCCATTATCTTGTGATTTTTATTACTGTAGTATGAATTGAAATTTGGAATTGTAATGCCTTATGCCTTGCTCTTGTCCAAGATTGGTTTTAATATTTTAGATTTCTTCTAGCTCTAAGATAATTTTAGGATTGTTTTCTCTGGTTTTGTAAGGAATACTATTGGCATTATGATTGAGATTAAGTTAATGTCACTTTTGGTTTTTGTTTTTGTGGTACAGGGGATTGAACTCAGGGCCTTGTGCTTGACAGGCAGGCATTTATGCCACTGAGCTGTCTCCCCAGCCCTAATGTCACTTTTGGAAGAACGGTATTTTTTCTACACTGGATTATTCTTACCCAGGAACCAGATGTTTCCCTCCGCTTTCTGATTCCTCTTTGTTCTCCTTCTTCAGAGCCCTGTAATTTTCAATAGAAGGACCTTTGACTTTAGTTCTGTAATTTGGTGGGTTTTTCTTTTAATCTCTTTTTCAATCTCAGTGGATATTAGGTTATTCAGGATTTTTAATGTCTTTTTGACTTAGCTTTGGCAATTCATATGTATCTAGGTGTGGTAGTTGATACATTGTGTCAACTTGAGATGTTGGAAGGTTGACTGGATCTGCTCCATGGAATTCTGGGTTATGAGGGCTAGCCAAGGGCCCACCCTAGGGCAGGATTGGGTCCACCCCACAAAAAGTGTATATTAAGGAGTTGAGGAAGGCTTCTCCGCCTTATTTCCTTGGAGAAGTCCTGGTCTTCATCACACCACTTTGCACCTGTGCCACGTGGGAGGAGCCTGATCTTCGCCGTGGAGCGCCGGTCTTTGCTGTCAGCATGGAAGGAAGAGAGAGGGCTTGATGGGTGCTGCAGCTGCTGCTCCTTCTCTGCTCTTCACTGTTTTCTGCCACCTTGAATGGCTGCCTTTTGCCTTGGAGACAGCAGAGTGTAGACTGAAACCTCCACAATCTGTGAGCTAAATAAACCTTTCCTTCCTTAGCTTTGAGTGTCGGGTATTTGTCCCAGCAATGAGTAAAAAGTAACCAAGACACTAGGTGTCTGTCCATTTCTTTTTAATTCTCTCATTTGTAAGTGTGTAGGATTTCAAAGTAGTCATTAATAATGTTTTTGATTTTGGTAGTGTCAGTTCACTATTGTTATTTCTAATTTGGGTCTTTTCTCACTGGGGGGTGGGGAAATTGGCCAAGATTTTTGTGTATTTTGTTTATTTTTTAAATGAACCAGCTGTTCAAATCCTTTGATTCTCTTTATTATTTTATTCTTAATTTCATTAATTTGTGGTCTGATATTGCACTACATTTAATTTAGGTCATTATTTTCTTTTTTAGAACCTTGAGATATTCTAGTTAATGTTAGCAGACAGCTTTTTCTTGCTCTGTTGCTGATTTCATGTAGGATCTTAGCAGACTTTCGCTTGAGATCATCAAATGCTCCCAAGAGCTATCTTGGGCTTGCTGGAAGTTATCCTCATAGAACATATCAATGTATTTTCTAGTTTAGTTCTTGGACATTGGGCCTACATTTCTTTCTTCCATAATAGGCTATCAGAGCATTTCCTGGTCCAAGTTTCTAGAGGATGTCACAAAGGAGAGTATTTTTACAAGAATTATTTGCTTGACACAATGATGAATTGGATTGTCTGTATTAGTTCTAGACCACCCATTTTCAGTTCATTTATTCTTATAGAGAAATTACTTTCTTTTTCAGCATTAAGGTATCTACAGTTTCCTTGACTACTTAATCATTTTGACCAGGATCCATCTTATATTTACAAAAAATGTTTTTTTTTTAATGGTTAGTACATTGTGTGTTGTTATTGCCAAAGTAGTTTCTCATTTTATAAGACATAGGCAAGAAATAATAAGCAAA
>NW_004524625.1:8820694-8822564 GCF_000260255.1 Octodon degus | reverse complement strand
CCGGGCCTGCGCTCCAGGTCTTTTCAGGATCCCGCGGCCTGGGTCGTCTCCACAAAAAATGTTTTTAAAGCATCTAAATTTGGACAGTTTACAAAGTCTATTTTTTTTTTTTAAATCTGGGTAAGGACTGTTTGCCTGGGGGAATAGAAGATGTTAGGGAGCCATTCAATTCTTTAATTTTGAAAAGCCATTAATTTTTGTTCTTTTCTTTGTTATAAGATTCTACCAATATTTTTGAGCAACTGCTAAAAATCTGCTAATAGAATTACTTATCATGGTAGTATTTATTTACATATCGAGCCCTATATTTTTAGCTCAAGTGCATTTATAAATACAAGCATGGTATAGCAAAAGCCTCTGCCTGTGGACCTATTCTTAAGGGTTTATTGAAGTTATTGAAAAAATGATTTCTAAAATCCTTTTGGATTTGCTTTTGCTTTTTACTTGCCTGACTTAAATGAATACCTGATCATTTTTTGTTGGAAATATAATATGTGTAATCCTTAGTAAGTGCTGACACACACTTTGTGTTCATCCCTGTTCCTTTTGTTCAACATCAAGAACAACTTCAAAATGTGTGTGTGTGTGTGTGTGTGTGTGTGTGTGTGTGTGTACATGCATTTGTGTTTGCCAGAGGCCAGCTAATACAAATATTAGGTTTATCAGCCAAGGAGGCTGACACAGCCTATTCCCAATATTTTTGAAATTCTCCAGTCAATTTCTGCTTTTCTTAGTGTGGATAAGTGTAATGATTAGCTATAATTTGACCAGAGCCAGAGCCTACAACCTGCCTTCCAGGTGTACATTCCAAATCTGGTTATATTACTGTTTCAGTTACTTCTCTTGTTGCTAAGAAAAATACCTGACATTCAAAGTTAAAGAAGAAAAATTTGTTTAGCTCACAGGTTGTAGGGGTTTCCATTAATAATTGGATGGCTTCAGGGCAGGGTGGACTGACAGATGGGATCCCAGAGTGGAAACAGTTTAAAGCAAGGAGAAGACAGCATTGTGCCATGAATCGATCATGCCTTCTAGATGCAGCCCCCTCTGAAAAAATCCAGCCTGTAACTTCAGGAGGCTTTTGGGGGGACACAAACATAACAATTTTAAAAGATGAAACCCAAGAGGGAGAGAAAGTCTAAGGCTAGAAGATTTTGGAGAAAATGAAAGAAAATCTAATAGAAGATGATTAAAAGGAGTGATATGACAGTTATCAGGAAAAGGAAAATGTACTATCAGAAGGAAGCAATGAGCAGAGAAACAAAAGTTTGATGATAAAACCAGAAACTTTGAGGCTATTAAAAGAAGACACTTGGAGGTAGCAGTACAACAGAGTGATGTTTTAGAGCTTTTAATGATACACACATCCTGCTGTGGCACACGTGCTGTAAGTCCACCTCCACTGAGCATGATATTTTAGATAAGACACAGGAGACAAAAGAAAAATTAGACAAATGTGATGTGGCAAACTAAGAAACTTCTGCACAACAAGAGAAACAATGAACAGAGTGAAGACAAAATGTATAGAATGTGAGGAAATATATGAAAACCACACCCGAGAAGAGATTCATATACAGACTATATGAGGAATTTATATAATCTAGTAACAAAAATATCTCCCAAATAAAATGGCAAGATGATAATAATAGATACTTCTCACAAGAAGAAATTGAAATGTCTAAAAAATTTGTGAAAATGTATTAAACTTAATTTGCTGACAAGGTAATGCCAATTAAAAATCACACTGAGGTATTATCTCCTGCCAGTTAGAATGGTTATTGTTAAAAAGACAAAAGTTACAATTCTTGTTTTATAGGTCTTGCTTTATCTTGGTCTTAACAATCCAGCAGAGAAGTATAAAAATGAGGTA
>NW_004524625.1:8816611-8820167 GCF_000260255.1 Octodon degus | reverse complement strand
AGTGCAGGCTCCCGGGAAATATAAACATAGATATTTGTGATGCTTTATGTTCAGAAGTCCTCCTAGGGCCTCAAGCTGTCATAGGTGGGGATTTTCAGAGGTGCTGGGTCTCGAGCGTGTGATCCTGAGACCAAGGTTGGTGATTACTAAATTAGTCCACTGATTTGATTGATATAGTTCTGGGTCAGATTAAAGGTACCTCGACCTGCGTGTGAGTGCTAAATGTCCTAAGCGAAAGTAGTCTGGACAAAACATGAGGTACAGAAAAAGGGCTGCTGTGGTCACTTGCTGCTTCTCTGCTTTGATAATTTCTACTTGCCATGAACTGAGTCCTCTCCATGATGCCCCTTCACCACGCCACCCTAACTCGATACCTCTGAGCCAGCCACTATGAACTCAGACCTCTACAAACCATGAGCTGCAGTAAACCTTTTTCACTCTTAACTTTGGGACTCAGATATGTAGCCTCAGCAGTGAGAAAAGTAACTATGACAATGCTCACTATAGTCTACCTATCTCACTTCTGGAATGTATTTAAAGGAAACAAGATCAGCACATCAAGAGAAATCTGCATACCTGCATTTGTTGCTGCCCTATCCATGATGGCTATAATATAGAATCAACGTGGATACCAAGCAGTGGATGAGGGGTTAGAGAAAATGTGGCATGTGCACACTCTGGTACAGTATTCAGCAATAAAAGAATTATATATTACTACAATTTTTTAGAAAAGTGGAAGATACAGGAAGATGTTATGTTAAGTAAAATAGGTCTGAATCTTAAAGAGAAATGCTACAGATTTTCTGTTATATATGGCTATTTAAAAGTTGAATGGAACGTTTAATAGTGTTGTCTAGAGGCTGGAAAGGCTAAGGGTGGAGAGAAGCGACAGTGAGAGGTTTCTGATGGCTATCCAAACAGAGATAGAAGAAATAAGTTCTAGTCCTTGTATTCTACAGCATGATGAGATAATAGTTAATAATAATCTGTCATATATTTATGAATAACTAGAAGAGAGGAGCTCAAAAACCCCTTATACTAATTAATGAAAAGGAGATAGAAATGTTAACTACTTTTATCTGACCAGTACATATTGTGTACAAGTATTGGAATATTGCATTGAACTCTATAACCCCATAAATTTGTGTAATTATTGTAGATTAATAAGTTAAAAAGATTTTAAGGAAAAAGTGAAATGTTTCTGATTTCTTCACATATTATATTAGCTTTGGAAAAAGAGGACTTTATGGAAACTATTTCAAAATTCTATATACACACATATGTATGTATTATCATATATATGATAATAAAAAAGTCGCATTCAAAATTTTGTTTAGAGATTCTAACAGAAGAAAAAGATGATTGGTTATTAGGAATTCTGTTTATTCTGCTTTAAGATACTTCTAAGATAGGAATTTCATTAAGTCTAAAGTTCCCCATACTGTTACTGATGGGCCAACAAAGACTCCATTCTCTTTTGTAATTCCATTTTAGAAGTCACTAAGGTCCTGGGAGATAGTTAAGTGGCATGAATGTCTGTTTGGAAACACCAAGGTCTTGAGTTCAATTCCCAGTACAGAAAAAAATAAAAAGGTTTTAAGGCTGGTATGATGGCATGCACCTGTAATCCCAGCACTCAAGAGGCTGAGGCAGGAGGATCGTTGTGAGTTCAAGACCAGCCTGGGCTACAGAGTGTGCCCAAGGCCAGCCTGAGCTGCATAACAACACCATGTCTCAAAAAGAGAAAAAAAGTTACAACTACCTCTAAACTGTAGATCAGCTCCCTCCCTCCCATTCCGCATGTAGCTCAACATAGACCCACTAAAAGAAAAAATTAAGCTGTAAGATAAAAACAAATAGTTAAAAAATTTGGGAAGTAGGGCAAATGTTAAACCATAGTATCCCATAACTACAGATAGTCAACAGTATCTGGGAAGTGTAAATCTCTTGACAAACATGAGGAATTCTTGTAGAATCCCTGAGAATGAGATAATGTCGTGTTATGGCTGTTACAGAAACTTGAAAAGTGTAGGTTGGGGAGATAGCTCGGTGGTCTAAGAACATGCTTGGCAAGTGCAGTATCCTGGGTTCCATCCCCAGTTTCCCATGCCATGCTGGTCCTGGAACCCTGGGAGTTCCATGCCAGCCACCAAGACCTGGCATGATGGCGCATGCCTGTAAGTCCAGTGCTGGGGAGGCTGAGACAGGAGGGTCACTATGAGTCCAAGCTGCATAGTAAGATCCTGTGCCAAATACATAAATAAATAAAGTGCTGGAGAGATAGCTCCGCAGACTAAGGGCCTGCTTAGGCAAGCACAGGGACTGGTGTTTGATAGTGGCACCACATGCCATGCTGGCCCTGCCCTCAAGTGCCCCGAGTTGGCCACTGAAACCAGGTTTAGTGTTGTAGGCTTTTAGTCTTAGTGCTGGGGAGGCTGAGACAAGGGACCACTAAGACTCTGAGTTACATAGTGAGACCCTGTACCAAATACATAAATTAAAAAAATTAAAAAAAAAATAAACTTGGAAAGTGTATAACCTAGAGGTAAAATCCAAACCAGTGCCAATGTTTTGTTTTCTTGACTCAGTCTCAGGGTGTCAGTTGCCGGCTTTCAATAAAGCTTCTTTGTTCCTGTGCTTCAGTGTCTCATGATTGCTTCTCTTGATGCTGCAGCAGGACTATAATTCTAAATTATGTTGGATGAAATTGTGCACTTTTCAAAAATAGGCAAAAACTTGTATTATAATGACTACATATAAAAGTAGACAGCTACTGTTGCAGATGCACAAACTAGGGGATACAGGATTCAATATGTTCCAGTTGGGTTGATGGTTTTGCCTATTTTTAAAATATGCCACAGTTTCATTTTTAATCTCATGCTTACTGTATTCGCTATTTCCTGTCTCTCAAATATGCCTTGATGCCATTTAGTTTTCCCATTGTATGACATCTCTATGGAGATATCTTCCCTGATAGCCTTGCTTAAGTAGACTTATTCTTTTCTCTCTTTTTATACAATACTTATGCCTAACATTTTTTACACATTTATGCATTTTGGTGGCTTCATTATGATAAGGATTTGGCTTGTCTATTGGTATTTCTTTGCCATTGAAAATAGTTACTGGAAAACAGTAGGTGGTTAGTAAATATTTATCAAGTATACACAGCATAGACCTACAGAGGCTGGATTCTGACCAACAGTATCACTCCTGAGTTGAACTTAGTTTTTGAAAACATGTGTCTTGAGATATGACTCATATATCATGAAATTCACTCATTTATATGGTATAATTTGACATATCTTAGTATTAAAGATATAAAAAATATAATTAGTGCCAATTTTTAGCATACCTTTATTGCCTCATAAAAAACATTGTATTCTTTACCTATTATTCTCTTGTTCCTTGTCCATTTCTTCTTGTATTTCCTCTTTGTTGAGGAACTGAATGATGCCTGTTGTAGTTATGGTTTTCAAAGAAATTGATTAGATTTAGGATACATGATTTATAGGATTGCTTTTATTTATTTATTTTCCATAATTTTATTGATAAAAAA
>NW_004524625.1:8785319-8794822 GCF_000260255.1 Octodon degus | reverse complement strand
GCACAAGATGAGTAAGGCAAGGATCATGAGAATCTGCAGCATGTTTTTGAAAATAGTAGTTAATTGGTAGAATTCTCACCCTGACTAACCTTATGTGCTGACAGCTGTGAACTAAGCAGCTGTACTGAAGATAGCAATGTGTAATGGCAGGGTCATGCTCGGAATGCCTGCCATTCCTGTCTTTACATAGTGCTTGTTATGCCATAGCAATTACTGCCATACTATCTCTCAAGTAAATTTTTTTTTTAAAGGGCAATACATGAAAACAAGAGATAGCAAAAAAAGTCACAGGATAGTCCTGCTACAATGCTGTATATGGTTAGATTTCTTAATTTCTATGTAAAATTATGTAATTGTTTATTCATATTTTTTCCATTTATTTTAAATTTTTGTCTTCATATTCTGTAGGGACTTAATTTTTAACATATCTATGCTTGATGGAAAATATCTGTTCCATGTTATGCCTAAGATGTTTGATATTCAGAGAGATAGTTAGGTTAAACTCAACTCCATATGTTGTAGAGTGAAAATAAGCTTCTCTTCTGGAGGGTTAACCTAAATTTGCAGACCAAAAACTAGAAAAAAAGAAGGCCTGCAAGGACAGCCAACATTTTGGTGATAGCCTTTCAAGTGAGGACTCAGGACACAGGAGAACCTGTGCTATAACATCATGTAACTCAGTTGTGTCACAAATTTTCTGATCAAGGAGATTATGGGACCACAGAGGAAAGTGATCAATGATGTAGGGTGTGCCTAAGGAGAGTCACATGGAGAGAAAACACTCTCTCAGGCTTTCACAGAGAGCAAATTGGTCAAGCAATGGCCATGACTCATCCACATGACTGACACTCACAAAAGGTCTACAAACTGTGGTATAGGGTTTCAGGAAAAATCCTGAGGGTATTTGACTGACTTTATCAGTTACATTTCTTGTTGTATAGGTCTTGCTTAATCTTTGTCTTAACCATCCAGCAGACAAGTATGAAAATGAAGTATGAAAAGTAAAGCCACATTAATTTGCTGAGCTGTAGAAAGCTCAAGGCAACAACTTTGGACATTGCCAGTCTTATGGAAAACCCACTGCTATTAAGGGCTGCTGAACTCTATTGGGAGAAACTGCTGAATTCAAGTACCTACAATATTTAAATGATAATGGAATGCCCTTCTCTGACAAAACTAACCAGAAGTATGGGATAGAAATGAACGACTGTTTTGTATCTGTATACTCAAAATAGTTAGGATAGATATGCATCTCCACTCTCTTAATTCACTGAATAGAGAAATTTGTTATAATAATGTTGAGAGGTTATGATTTCTGCATCTTCTACAATGAATAACCACGAAGACAACAATATGCAATGCATTCATTACTGTAAATGTGCTAGTAATTGGTTGTGAAACTGTCTTGTTGATATTTGTTTCTCAATAAAATTATAAAAAAGTCTATACCAGTGGAATGGAGGATTTGTTTCACCAGACTGAGGGATCTACACTGGAGCTAGAAAACAACACTTAAGGTAAGGACCAGAGGTCCACTGAACAGAACTGCAGCCATCCTCAGCAACAGTGAAGACTTAAGGTTCTCCAGTGATGAGAACAGCTGAGTTCATACCAGGAAAACCAGAATGACAAGTGTCTTTAGTAGAACATTTAGCACACCATCTTCCCCTCCTGTTCTGCTTTTGTACTGTTGGCAACAATCCTCAGGTGGGCCTTCCACTCCCAGGAAAATACTGATTCAGCTCAGCTGGTTGCTACAAGTTGACCAGTAGCTTATCAACCAAAGTGTGTGAGCCATCAGTGTTAGATATTATATTCAATATATGAGGGATTTTACACAGGATATGATGTCATCTTTTAATATTTTTAGCTATCACAAAGCCAGAAATTCAGTTCCTGATTTTTTAGATAGGTAAACTGAAATGCAGCAAGATAGGAAACAATGTTCATGGTATATAGTTCTACATTTCTACCTCTGTGGGGATAACAGGGAATGTCGTTGATATCCACCACTAGCATCTCCCATGAATATATAATGTGGCTTTTAGAATTTTGATGCTGAGCAGTGACAATTAAGGTGATCTTCTTTTAAGTGAATGAGAATGTGTTCATGTAATACCTACACAGATGTAGACCTGATGAAGGTGATAATAGCTTTCCATCTTTTTGTCAGTAATCGCAACTTGGGCTTGGGTCACAACGAGAACCATCTAGACACACATCCTCCACCTCTAAGAGGAGACACATGTATATTTTCTAAAAATTTTACTTGCCTATTAGTACATATTTGCAGTAAGCCATGATTACATTCCTCGAGGGGAGTTTGTGCATGTACTTAGCACATCTTCCTGAGTTGGACTGGTGATGGCTTGCTGAGCCTTCTGAGGGAAGGTGAACTGCTGACATTAATTTCACTTTTAGTGGTGGATAGACTCTATCCAAGAAGAAAAGCAGGAAGGGTTTTTAAGAAGGAAAGAAAGATACACAAAACAGAGGTAAGAGAGATAAAGAGCCATCTTAAAGGTTTGAATGGCTCCAGGTGGGTGGGTGATGGGATGTGCATGTGGAAATGGGGGGCTTGGGGCTTGGATGCACATTCATAAAGTGAAGAGAAGGCCTTAGAACACGACAAGGTGTTATGACTTTGATGAAGGCTGTGCTGTGCCACAGAAGGGTAACAAGGTCACCCTAATCTGTGCAGGAAAATTTAGGCATTTGCAATGCACAAGGACAGAAATACATTGAAAGGAAATATTCTAACACTGGAATGCATAGAATTTCTGACCATGATGACTGAATAGCAGAGAAGAGTCATATTTTTGGTTTAAAAGATTGGATAAATGATGGCTCCATTTACTCATTTATTTGATATTTTCTTTCAGCAAGTGTTAAGTTCTGTATCTACCACTGGAAGACAGTTGCTCAAGAAACTCTGATAAAAGGTTGAAAGGGCTATGGACCTGACTTCTAGAAGCTTACAGCCTAGCAGAGGACAAAAAGATCCAAACAAATTTTGATATTTTTTTTGTGTTAATTACAAGGATATCTTTAGTCATAAGTTGGAGACTTAAAATAGGATTTGATTAACTTTTTACAGGGTGTGTGACTCGAGAAGTATGAAAAGGTTAAAAATTCTGCACTTGGGTCTTAAAATAAGTATAGAACATTCCAGTGCTAAAATGTTCTGGAAAAGCTTACTCCAGGGAAGAAAACAGCATAAGCAAAACTACAATGTTTTCAAGAATCCATCAGTAGTTTAGTATAATGTAAGTACTGCCTTGCGGTAGTTCAGAGATGAGGCCAGAACGTGGTGCATAAGCATTGCGATTCTAGTGAGTATTCTAAAGACTTTGGATGTTCCCAGGAAAATCAACAATTCCCCACTGAGAGTGTCCAGCAGGTCTCTCTGAAGACTTTAAATATAGTTTTTGCCATTTTGTTTCAGGTTAAGCCTTCTAAATTAAAAAAGTCCAAAGATCAGCCACTAGTGTAGGCTATACTCTAGATCCCATGTACCAATCCAATGCAAGGCCAAGGTAGCAATGCTGGAGCCGTGGGAGGCTTTAAGCTGTTTTGCAGTGCTTCACAAAGCATCCCTTTGCTCTTCTATTCTGGAAGGATGTATATCTGGACCATAAAGTACCAACTGAATAATAATGTGTGCTGCCAAACTTTGTAGCAGTCATTTGCCACTCTCCAATAAAGTGTCCAGAATAAATGGGATATGATGATATAGAATCAGCCTCCTTAGTGGGCATATTTTTGCCAGCTCACACAGAATGTGAAAATAGCTATGAATAGTTTTTTTTTCTCCAAATCACTGTAAAATCTTCCCAAAGTGCATAGTTGAAAAATTTAGTAGACTTTTTATGAAAGACTCAGGGAAAGCTTACCACTGGCTTATTACATTCAATTTGCTTAGTGGAGAAATGTTTCATGTTTGTTAAATAAAAGAAAAAATGATATCTATATTTTTTTGTTACCAGAAAAGGATAAGCATTTCAACCCAGAGACATTAAATAAAATTATTTTAAGCAGAAAAATAAAACATTATCCACCGCCATGAAGTAGCACTGAGGAAGCAGGAAATTTTTAGAAGATGAGTAGTTTACTGCACATCAAAGCTTAAGTTTGAGCTTCACTTCTAACACTTCTGCAGAAACGCCTAACTTTCCCTTCTTAATTCTGAGTGGCATCGTGTGGCAGAATCCAGATACTGAATCCATTGTCTGGATCAGTGGGGACTGCATCTAGGTGCCTGGAACTCTGTGGAAACAGCTCTGCTAGAGGAATCCATGTGCCTGGCCCATCACCCTATGTGAAATGAAGCAAATAGAATGTGAAAATTGGGCTGACCAGAGGAATACCAGGTAAGTTCACTTTAATAAGGCAAAACATTTGGCATATAATCCTGCCATTTATGATTTGCTGTATTATATAGCTATAGACTTTGCTCCTATGGTCTAAAGTATAAAACCAATAGTTACCAAAGTTTGTCAATACCTAAATTTTGCTTGATCCTCCTCTTATTGAGAAGTTTTTGCACATCAAAAGAAATTACCAACAAACTGAAAAGACAACCCACAATTTGGGGAAAACATTGTAACTAATAAGCACTCAGATGAAGATCTTCTCTCTAGAATTTATAAAGAACTAAAATACATTAGGGCCACTAAACTTTAAAGACCCAATCCAGAAATGGGCATCTGAGATGAACACACACTTCTCAGAGAAAGAAATTCTACAAGCTAGTAAATACATGAAAAAATGCTCCACATCACTAGCCATTCATGAAATGAAAATTAAAACAACACTGAGATACCATCTCACCCCAGAAAGAATGGCTATCATAAAGAAATCAACCAACAACAAATGTTGGAGAGGCTGTGGGGAAAAGGGAACCCTTCTCTACTGCTGGTGGGAATGTAGACTGGTGCAACCATTATGGAAATCAGTGTGGAGACTCCTTAGAAAACTAGGACTGGAAATCCCATTCAAACCAGCTATTCCTCTTCTGGAAATTTTCTCAGAAGAACTGAAAACATCATATCATAGTGATATATGTATACCTATGTTTATAGTAGCACGAGTTGTGATAGCCAAATCTTGGAAACAACCAAGATGCTCATCATCTGAGGAATGGATGAAAAAGTTCTGGTATTTTTATACAATCAAGTATTACTCAGCTATAAAGAATGATAAACTCAAAGCCTTTGTATTGAATTGGATGCTACTTGAAGATATACTCATAAGTGAAATAAACCAGACACACATGTGTAAATATCATAGTCTCCCTAGAGTAAGAACTCAAAGGAAAAAATAAAAATTGAAAGGTATAAGGCAAGTAAATGGAAATTGAGAATTTAAGGATTAAACAACAAAGAGAGGGCAAGGAGAAAAGCTAGGAAACATGGCAGGGCCAAAACCATATATTTCTATGCACTAGATGGTTAAGGCGATGCCACTGAGAATTTCCATCAGGTTTTTGAAACTAGAAGCTAATTGGTAAATTCTCACCCTGACTAACTATATATGCTGATACCTGTGAACTAAGCAGCTGCACTGAAGATAACAATGTGTAATAAAAGGGTCATCTTTGGGATCCCTGTCATATTGGTCTTCTCAAAGCATATTGATTCTAATGTCATAGCAATTACTGCTATACTGTCTCTCTCAAGTAAATGTTTGTTTTTTTAAAAAAGGTAATAAATGAAAACAAGAGACAAGAAAAAGGGTCAGGACTGCCCTGCTAGAATGTTGCATACACTTAGGTTTCTAGATTTCTATGTAAAATTTGCAATTGTTTATTTCTATTTTTATTATTATTTTTATTTAAAAAATTTTATTGAGAAACAAGTAGTAATGAGACAGTTTCAAAACTGATTAGTAGGACAGTTTCAATAATTAATACACTATATATATTTGTCTTCATAGTGGTTATTCATAGTACAAGATGCAGACATGATATCCTGTCCAAACACTATTAGTATAAATCTTTCTTCTCACTGAATTAAGAGAAAGTATATCTATTCTAACTATTTTGTATATACAGATACAAAATGGTCCTTCATTTGTACCCTCTTTTTTTGTTTAGTTTTGAGAGATGGTTATTCCATTGCTATTTAACTATTGTAGGTGTGTGAATTTAGCAAAATAATCCAATATAGTCCAGGAGTCCATAATAGTAGTGGGTTATCCATTGGACTGGCAATGTCAGAAGTTGTGGACTTGAGCCTTTTACAGCTCAGCGTATTAATATGGCTTTACTTTTCATACCTCATTTTTATACTTTTCTGCTGGATGGTTAAGACCAAGATAAAGCAAAACCTATATAACAAGAAATGAAACTTTTGTATCTGACAAGGTCAGTCAAATACCCTCAGGATTTATCCTGAAACCCTGTACAGCAATTTGTAGACCCTTTTCAGGTTAAACTCAACAGCCTATGTTGTAGAATAATAATATCATTTAGCTTCTTTTCTGTGGAGTTAACAGCTTAAGTTTACAGACCAAAAATTATAGAATAAGAAGGGCTGCAAGGACAACTAACAATTTGACCCTAAGCTTTCAAGGTCAGTGAGGACTCAGGACATAAGAGAACCTGTACTGTAACATCCTGTAACTCAGTGTCCCAAATTTTCTGATCAAGGAGATTATGGGACCACAGAGGAAAGTGATCGATGATGTAGAGTGTGCCTAAGGAGAGTCACATGGAGAGAAAACACTCTCTCAGGCTTTCACAGAGAGCAAATTGGTCAAGCAATGGCTATAACTCATCCACGTGGCTGACACTGACAAAGGTTCTACAATCTGAGGTACAGGGTTTCATGGGAAATCCTGAGCAGATTTGACTGAACTCGTCAAGTACAAAAGTTACATTTCTTGTTATATAGGTCTTGCTTTACCTTGGTCTTAACCATCCAGCAGAAAAGGATAAAAATGAGGTAGAAAAGTAAAGCCATATTAATGTGCTGGGCTGTAAAAGACTCAAGTCAATAACTTCTGACATTGCCAGTCTTACGTATAACCCACTACTGTTATGCACTAATGGACTATATTGAAATACTTAGCTGAATTCAGGCACCTACAATATTTAAATGACAATGGAATACCCTTCTCTGGAAAAACTGAACACAAGAGGGGGATACAAATGATTGACCATTTTATATCTGTATATTCAAAATTGGATAGATATACAGCTGCCTTCTCTTAATTCAATGAATAGAGAGATTTGTTCTAATAATGTTTGTGGGCAGGATATCATGTCTGCATCACGTATAATGAATAACCACTAAGACAATAATATGGAATGTATTAATTATTGAAACTGCTAGTAATCAGTTTTGAGACTGTCTCATTACTATTTGTTTCTCAATAAAATTATTTAAAAAGGCAAAAAGTAGATATACAGCTACTTTCTTTTGGTTCAGTGAGAAGGAAGATTTGTACTGATACTGTTTAAACAAGATATCATGTGTGTGTGTTGTACTATGAATGGATACTATGAGGAAAACAATATGCAATGTATTAATTATTGTAACTGTCTTACTAACCTGTTTCAAAACTGTGTCATTGCTATTTCTTAGTCATAAAATTAGTTTTTAAAAAAAGAAAGTCAAAGGATAAAAAACAACATTCCATGTGCTAGGAACTCCAAAAAAACCAAGGTTAGCTCCTCTGTTAATAAATAATGTGAACTCAAAACTAAGAATGATCACAAAAGATAAAAATGTCACTACATACTTCTCAGGGGAACACTTCAAGAGAAAGAGATGCAAATCATAAATATGTACACACTAAATATGGGAGAACCCAACTAAGTAATAAAAATTAAAAAAACCTTGAAATATCAAATTACCAATAACAGAATCTTTTTAAAATGTATGTTAGTTAATTAGGTTCTTAGTAAGAAATTTAGAACACTAATTTATCAGGACAAATTCCATTTGTCAGAGTAAAAATGGATTGCAGATAGCCCTAGAGCTGAAGAACAGTTTTTTTTAAAAAAAATAGGTTTATTGAGAAACATAGAGCAATGAGACAGTTTCAAAACGGATTACTAGCACAGTTTCACTAATTGATACATTGCATGTCGTTGTCTTAGTGGTTATTCATTGTAGAAAATGCAGACATGATATCCTGTCCACAAACACTATTAGAACAAATCTCTCTGTTCAATGATCCAAGAGAATGCAGCTGTGTATCTATCTTAACTATTTTGGACATACAGATACAAAATGATGGTTCATTTGTATCCCCCTTTTTTATTTAGTTTTGCCAGAAAAGGGTATTCCATTGTCATTTAAATATTGTAGGTGCCTGAATTCAGCAAAATATTTCAATATAGTCCAGTAGTCCATAGTAGTAGTGGGTTTTCTCTAAGACTGCTGATGACAGAAGTTGTTGACTTGGCTGGTGGGGATGGCTAAGTAGAATAAACCCTTGCCTGGCAAGTGCCAGGGCCTGAGTTCAATCCCCAAATGGAGGAATAGCTTTGATTTCTGCTAAAATCTGTGAGTCCACTGCTTTCTGATCCACCCTGCCCAGATCTGAAATCTGATATCTCTCTTTCTCTGTGTTGAAGTTCTCACCCTCCTGGTGTCTGGGTTTCCACAGCTTCTTCTTCATCAGTGAGGTGTTTGGGGATTTTTACTTTGCTGATATCAATTTTTGTAGTGGTGGCAATGACAAATTTCTGGTGCATTCTTCATAGAGGAACATGATTAAGGCTAAGAGGGCCAGTTACAAGTAGCAAGCCACTGACCATCTGCTTCAGGAAGACCACTCTCTTGCCTCTGTGATGCCTGGTGAAGATGGTCAAGATGGTATCAGGAGGGATGCTAGATCAAAGTTTCCTCACATGCTGACTGAAGCGTTTCTTTCCATGGCTCAAGAGCTTTCAGACACATCTTCAGTAGGGTAGTATCTAGGAATTTTTTAAAGTTTAACCACCTGGGAATCTCCATTCTAGTTCCCACTGGCTGGTTTTGTGATCATAGCTTTCTCCTTTTTCTTCTCATCCTGTGATTTAACAGCTGTATACTCTCTCTTGTACAAAGCCTTTCTGGAATACATAGCAGATTGGGAGTATTTGCCAATTCCTCTAACCAGGACAGCATTTTAGCTGCAGTGGGTCTGCCCCTTCTTGGACTTTTTTGCCTTCACCCTACCCTTTTTTACCAGTATTACTGGCAGAAGCTTTCTTCACTTTGGGTTTCTTCTCTTTAGTGTCTGTGTTCTCAGTTTTTTTTGCCTCCCATCTTGCAAGATGGGAAAAGAAATAGGTTCCCCCAATAATGGAATCTTAACAAGGAACCTTAACACCCTTTTGTCTCAAAAAAGACAGATCAACCAGACAAAAAATTAGCAAACAAATGTCAGAACTGAATGAAACCTTTGAGCAAATGGACTTAGTAGACATTGATACTGTTCCACCTAGAAACATCTGAATGCACATTCTTCTCAGCTGCAAGGAGGACATATGTTAAAATATGCCACATAGT
>NW_004524625.1:8781945-8784838 GCF_000260255.1 Octodon degus | reverse complement strand
GAGTCAACACCAAAGCCCAAAGTAGGAAGGAAATTATAAAATTTATAAAATTATAAATTATAAATTAATGCAATTGAGACAAAGAAAACAATACAAACAATTAATTAATCAAAGTCTTGGTTCTTTGAAAGGTTAAACAAAATTGATAACTTGCTAGTGAACATCATTAAAAAGGAAAGAAAAAACTCAAATTAAAGCAATAAGGAGTGAAAAGGGTGAAAATACTATTTTGTTGGATTTTTTGTTTGTTTTTGTGGAACTGGGGATTGAACTCAGGCCCTTGCGCTTGCCAGGGAAGCACTCATTCCAATGAGCCATCTCCCTGGCCCTGAAATCACTCTTGATCTTGTGCAAACTCAGAAGATCATCAATACCCATTTTGAAAATCTTTACTCTCATAGGATGGAAAACCCAGAAGAAAGGAATAGTTGTTAGATGTATACGATTTACCAAGAATGAATCAAGAACTTATAAAAATTCAGAGCAACCCAAAATCAGTGAATGAAATAGAACATGTATTAAAAATAACCTAACAAAAAAGGAAAGCCCATGTCATGCTGGGTTCACAGCTTAATTCTCCAAGAAATTAAAAAAAAATTAATCTCATCATTCCCCAAACACTTCAATGAAATTTACAAGAAAGCAATTATCCCTAATTCTTTTCTGTAGCCAAGTGCTGCCGTCATACCAAAGCCAGGGAAAGACCCTATCGAAAAAGAGAACAGCAGGGCAATATCCCTCATGGACGTAGAGGCAGAAATCCTCAATAAAATACTAGCAAACAGAAAGCTGCAGGTCATCATGAAGACAATATACCATGACCAGGTAGGACTCACCCCAAGGACTCAGGGGTGCCAGCATGGTTTGACATACACAAATGTATAATACACCATAGTAATAGAGCCAAGGAAAAAAAACACATGATCATCTCAAGAGATGCAGAAAACATTTCAACAATGTATAACACTCATGTATGATAAAAGCCCTACAGTGAATTGGAATAGATGGCATTTGCCTCCATCTGATAAAAGTCATCTATGACAAACCAACAGCCAACATCATACTAAATGGAGAAAAACTGAAAACTTACTCTAAAATAAGGTATGAGTTAAGGTTGTCCACTATCACCCACTGTTGTTCAATATAGTTCTGGAAATATTAGCCAGAGAAATTAGACAAGAGAGAGAAATAGTGGGCCCAGCTTGATAGCTCAGTGGACGAAAGCGCCTTCTTTGGCCAGCTTAGGCAAGTGCAGTGGCCACCGTTCTATCCCCTGCACCACATGCGGTGCCAGCACCACCCCCAGGGTGGGCTGAGCTGGCCACAGAGTCCAGGCATAGAAGTGAATGCCTGAAATCCCCGTGTTGGGGAGGCTGAAAACAGGAGGATCCCTGTGAGTCTGAGCTGTGTAGTGAGACCCTGTAACAACCAAATGTATTAAAAAGAGAGAAACCAAAGGAATAAATTATAAAAGAAGTTAAATTATCATTATTCACAGATTAGATGACATGATACTCTACATAGAAGACCCCAAAAAACTCCACCAAGAGACTCCTAGAATTAATGATCAGATTCAGCAGCGTAGCAGAATACAAAGTCTACACTCCCCCCAATCCAAAGCATTCTTCTACATAAACAACAAACTCACTGAGTGAGAAAGTAGAGAAATAACACCCTTCACAGTAATGTCTATAGAAATGAAATACTTAGGAATTAAACAAAGGAAATAAAATATTTATACAGTGAAAATTACTATATTCTGAAAAAAGAGACTGAGGAGGATTTCAAAAAATGGAAAGCTATTCCTTGCTCCTGGATAGGAAGAATCAACATTGTGGAAATGGCCATATTCCCAAAATTGTTATACAGATTTAATGCAATCCTAATCGAAACACCACCAGCATAACTCACAAATCTAGAGAAAACATTGCTAAAATTCATTTTGAACCAGAAAAAGACCTAGAATAGCAAAGGCAATACTGGCCAACAAAGACGAGGCAGGGGGCATAACAAAGGAGCAGAGAATGGCTACTGAACTGAGAGACTTTTGAAAAGAAAGTATGTTAAATAACCATAATGTCATAATGAGGCTATCATATGGACAAAGTGGTCAACTTGAAGTTTTATTAAGGACTTCTATGTTTTATAGTGGAGGAAGAAGGATATAAGACAATGAGTGAAAATTAGTTAAGCCTATTGGTTGTCCTGTGGAGATATGATGGTAAATTGCTCTCAGATTTTATGTCCAAAGTATGTAGATAGGCTTAAAATTAAATGAAAAGTAATTAGTAACTTAATGGATTTATTGGTGCAGAAATGAAAAAAATAAAATGTTATTAATTTTGATGATTGAACAGAAATGGTATCCATTAATTGAGAAGGAGAATATTCTCCAATAAACAACAGGAGAAAAGAAAGGGGAAAAAGGAAGGGAGAATATCATTTATGTACCTACACACAGGACAGCTAAAATGATTTTACTACTAGTTTCTATTGGTTTTTTTTGAAGGTGGAAGTTAATGCTTAGTTTGTGCTTTGACCAATTTTACATGCTTATATCTGGTAATCTGAACAACTACACTGAAGACAACAATGTGCAGTATAACAACCACTCTTAAATAGCTATCTTGTTTTTTTTTAATGTTTTGAAATTGTGTATCATTCTTAATGTCTTATCTCTTATTTTTCTATTCTCTCTAAAATAAAAAAAATTGAAGTGGCATTGAAAATAATTAAACTCAGTATACTGACTGTTTTTAAATAAATATTTTGTAAAATAGTGGGAAGAAAGAAATCAGATGAATCAAGAAGTGATTTTTTGGGCTGGGCAAATAGCTCAGCGGATTAAAGCACCTGCAAGCAGTTGCGGGGAAGGGGTTCGATCCCCGGGAGT
>NW_004524625.1:8772886-8781455 GCF_000260255.1 Octodon degus | reverse complement strand
TCAGCTTAGGGTGCCCAGGGGCAGGGCTGGTGTGGGATGTGGTATCCGGGATGGAAACCTGGCCTGTGCATTTGCCAAGCAGAGGCTTAGTCTGCTGACCTAGCTCACTGGCCCTTCTGTTGAGTTTCTATCTTACAATTAAATGTACTTTTCTGAAAGAATAGTTCTTTTCATTTAATCATTAACTTGAAAGATAATGTGACTACTGTGACTGTTGTGTAACTGTGAGTTAAATTAGAATCCCAGTAAAATGCTTTTCCATTTCTTTCTCCTAAACCTTTAGTGATGGGCTTAAGTTTCTGTTTAGATATCTGCTTCAATGCTTGTCTTCTTTTGATGTATATATTTTTACGGTAGAGAAAATATGTATTTTGGACTTTAGCATTCTCATCAGTGTCCACTGCTCATCTGTCATAAATTATTTAATGTATTAACTTCTCTCAGTCTATCTCTTTTCCTTATTCTTGTGTTTAGTCTTCATTGGTATGTGTTTGCAATAAATGATAGTGATATTCTTTTGGGGAGTTGCTGAATATACTTATACATGTTAATTCATTTTTTTATCCCCTTACGCTGTCTTCAGTCTCTTGTCCTTATATATCTTGGTTTCCTTTCCTTTGAGAAATAATCTATCTTCTTATTTTCTATTATCTATTGTTTACCAGTTTCTCTTTCTTAGCTCAGAGAATAAGCCAATTACTGGTATCACTGTCTGGACTAAGTGGGATGGCTCACGTGGGGTGCTTAGCACAGTGTCTGAGAGCTAACAGATGCTTAGTAAATGTGATTTTACTTTTGTAGTTAATACCATTAGTGTCTTCTAAGATGTCGTTCTTAAATGTTTCCTATTTATGTAGGATAATTTAAAAATGAATGTCATGCCCAAGATTTAATATTCTAACACCGTATTCCACATTCTTGATTCCTATCACAGGCACTGTCATGTATAATAATTAATTATATGTTAATTTCTTTCTCTGTGAACTATGTAAATGTATGTGAATTTCTTTCTTTCTCATGAAAACAATGACATGATTTATTTTTATTTTAATTTTATTTTTTCCATAATTTTATTGAGAAACAAATAGCAATGAGACAGCTTCAAACCAAATCGGTAGGACAGTTTCAATAATTAACACATTGCATACATTCTTCCTAGTGGTTAATTGCTGTGCAAGATGCAGACATGATATCCTATTTACAAACACCATTAGAACAAATCCCTGTATTCATTAAGAGAATGTAACTATATATCTATCCTAACCACTTTGAATACACAGATACAAAATGGACATTCATCTGTATCCCCTGTTTTTGTTAAGTTCCATTATTTGAATATGATAGGTGTGTAAACTCAGCAAAATATTCTAAAAGAGTCCAGTAGTCCATAATAATATTGGGTCTCCTGCTTCACTGGCAATGTCAGAAATTGTTGACCGGAGTCCCCTACAGCTCAACATAACAGCATGGCTTTACTTCTTATATTTCGTTTTTATACTTTTCTGCTGGATGGTTAAGACCAAGGTAAAGCAGGATCTATACAACAAGAGTTGAAGCTTTTGGGTCTGAGAAGGTCAGTGAAATCCCCTCAGGATTTATCCTGAGGTCCTGTACCTCAGATTGTAGAAGTTTGTCACTGTCAGCCATGTGGATGAGTCACAGCCATTGCTTGGCCAATGTGCTCTCTGTGAAAGCCTGAGAGTGTGTTTTCTCTCCATGTGACTCTCCTTAGGCACACTCTACATCATCAATCACTTTCCTCTTTGGCCCCATAATCTCCTTGATCAGAAAATTTGGGACACTAATGAGTTACATGATGTTACAGTACAAGATCTCGTATGTCCTGAGTCTTAATTGACCTTGAAAGGCTAAGGCCAAAATGTTGGCTTTTCTTGTGGCCCTCCTTTTTCTCTAATTTTGGTCTGCAAACTTAGGTTGTTAACCCTCCAGAAGAGAAGCTTATTGTTATTACCATACAACCTAGGCTGTTAAGCTTAACCTCACTATCTGTCTGAATATCAAAAATCTTAGGTATAACATGGAACAGGTATTTTTCATCAAGTATTGATATGTTGAACTTTAAGTCCCTACAGAATACGATGAAAAAACATTTAAAAATTAGAATATATTTTTAAAAAATAGGCATAAAGAGTTATATAATTCTTATGTTCACACATAAGTCCAAAAATCTAACCATATACAACCATGAAGCAGGACAGTCCCACAACATTCCCTTTCCTGTCTCTTGCCTTCATTCACCACCCCCTTCTTTTTGAACAATATCTACCCGAGAGACAGCACAGCAGCAACTGGTATGTCATGAGAAGCAGTAGTTTCATGCTTGGAGTGCCTGTCATTCTGGTCTTCTGAATATGGGCTGCTTGTCATGATATGATTTTTAGGTAGGAATTTGAAGTAGGATTTTAAGGAGGAATAAAAATTTATAGTGAACTCTTCCATGTAGATCAATTTACTTGACATTTGAATTTGTTGTTTCACATCCCTGCTAGGCCATTTCTTAGTAATAGGAGTTTTCTCTATTCTTATTTCCCCTATGCTATGCGATCTTGTGCTTTGGCTAAGAAAATTCAGCCAAAACGGGTTTGTAGGTCTACTTCTACTCTGATAGATAACCTTAAGAAAATTAACCTCTTTCTTATTGATAGGTGGTATATTTGTTAGTTTGAATTTATGATACAGGATTATGAGATAATAATGATTATAGTCAGCATTTAGCAGGTACTTATTATGTACTTGTTGTACAGATGTATATTATG
Source organism: Octodon degus (assembly GCF_000260255.1). Lineage (NCBI taxonomy): Eukaryota > Metazoa > Chordata > Mammalia > Rodentia > Octodontidae > Octodon > Octodon degus. The sequence continues at coordinate 8,778,678 of NW_004524625.1, read as the reverse complement.
TACTGTGTATATATATTATGTATAGTGTCTATACCTATATATCTATATCTGTAATTCTGTATTATAAGAACAGCTCTTCAAGGTAGAAACTATATTTCTCAAATTGGTAATGACTCAAAGTATTACTTTGTTATATCTTTCCATTATTGCAATGATGGTTTGGTAGTATGGTAGAGTAGTTAGAACAGAGTTACTGTGCCAAATTATTTAGGTGCATAATCCAGTTCTACCTTTTAGATTTTCATTACTTTTTCAGTCTCTCTCACTAGTGAGATAACACAATGTTTGCACATGTGGATTTGATTTATTTCACTTACCAATATAGTCTCTAGCCACATCCATTTATCTACAAAAACGTCAAATTTTTCTTTATTATAGCTGAGTAATACTCCATTGTGTAAAAATACCATACTTTTTTTTTGTGGCCAGCTCAGCCTGCCCTGGATATGGGGCTGGTGCAGCATGTTGTGCAGGGGATTGAACCACAGTCCCTGTGCTTGCCTAAGCAGGTGCTTTAGACCGCTGAGCTAACTCACCAGCCCTAGCATATCTTTTTTATCCATTACTCAGTTGATGGGCATTTGGGCTGTTTCCAAGATTTATTGTTTTTTTTTTCCTTTTCTTTTTGTAAAAAAAATGTATCTAGTACAGGGTCTACAAGGTCTCACTATACAGATCAGACTCATACTAATCCTCCTGTCTTCAGTCTCCCAAGCACTTAGATTATAGGTGTGCACCCCCAAGCTCAGTCTCAGTTACTGTCTTAGCGTGCCCTGGTGGCAGGGCTGGTATGGCACACCAGGGATTGAACCCCAGTAACTGCATGTGCCTAAGCAGGCACTTTAATCTGCTGAGCTGTCTGGATAGCTCCTTTCCAAGATTTAGCTATGACAAATGGTGCTACTAAAACTATGGGTGCACATATATCTCTGTAGTATAATGATTTAAGTTCTTTTGGGGAAATGCCTAGGAGGGGAATAACTGGCTGGAATCAGACCTACAATCCTAGCTTTTTGAGGACTCTCTATACTGTTTTCTATAATGGTTGTAATAGTGTGCACTCCCACAAAACAGTGGAGAAAGGATCCTTTTCCCCACAGCCTCTCCAGCATTTGTTACTGGTTTGTTTATTTTTCTGTCTGCCTTTTCCAGGAGTACTTTGATAATCGTATTTTACTCAGATATTTTGGTGTGGCCGTTGAGGCATTCAAGGATATACTTTGCAAAGTATAACTGATTTTGCAGTCAGTCCGGCCTAACTTACAATTTTTCCACTTAAGTCATTTTTAGAAAGAGATAAAAAACAGTAAAAAGAAATTAGAAATTATACAACATTGCATTGAACAAAATGATAAAAATTCAACAATGATTGCTATGTTGCATATTGTTTTCTTCAGTTAGAGGCCTCTTTAATAAATTGTGCTTGAAAAACTAGCTTTTCACCTGTTAAAGACTGAATTTAGACCCATGTCTCTCACCATGCACTAAACCACAGTTAAAATGGATCATAGATTTAAATATTAGAACAGAAACACTAAATTTACTGGAGGGAAAAGTAGGTAGAAATTTGAAGACATAGGGGTAGGCAGAGACTTCATAAACAAGAACAAACTGCATAGAAAACACTTTAAAGAGTCAACAACAGGGATCTCATTTTTATTTTTATTTTTTTTATTTTTATTTTTATTTTTTTTTGTGGAACCAGGGATTGAACTTAAGCCCTTGCACTTGCCAGGCAAGAGCTTATTCAACTGAGCTATCTCCCCTGTCCTAATCTCATCTTATTGAAAAGTTTCTGCACATCAAAAGAAATCACCAACAAAGTGAAAAGAAAACTCACAAATTGTTAAAAAAAATCTTAGCCAGCAGATTGACTGGCTGCTTTAATACAGACCTATAAACTTGTTCTTAGCAAGTTTAGTCCCTCAGACAGAACTTCTATCTGGAACATATAAAGAATTAAAAATATCAGGCCCTCAAAATTCAAAGACCCAATAAAAACATGGGCATCTGAGAGGAATCCACTTGGGTTTTTGTTATCTGGAGGAAAACACTCTTGAAAACTTCATAGTAGGTGACTGATGGATGGACAAAGTCTATGACTGAGCGTTGTTGGTGCTTTTGTGGCTTTTGTGGCTCAACGGGCAACACAACCATAAATCAGGATTTATTATGATGTTCGTATATTCAGCTTAGCTCTTTTGGTCTAAAGCCCAGTTGAGTTCTTTCATTTAGGTTACCAACAGGCATTTGAGTGTTTTACACGGGATCTAATTCAACCCCTTATTGTGCAATTAATAAATTCAGGTCTCAGTGGTTCAAGTCTTGCTCACAATAATTTAAATTTTAATTAAAGGACAAATCTCTTAATGTAGAAGTTGACTGGCTGCTTTAATACAGAACAATAAATTTGTTCTTAGCTTATAATGACTTGATCTGAAAGATTTTCCCACCTGGAGGTTATCACTTCCTCAAGGGCTCACCAAACACTAACCATATTCATAAGTAATTAAGGTAAAATCAGAATGACTATTTATTAATGTATATGAAACATAACTCCCACATGATTAAAACTGTATTAATTAGTTGGCATGTTTCTTTACATAGAGAACAGTTTAGAAGAAACATGAAAATAATATTACAAAACTGATTAACTTTTAACACAAAAAGCTATCGAGAAATTGGAGTACTGTTCAAGCTACCTTGGCATATTAATTATTCAACTGTTTATTTTAAACAGTTTATTTTTCAAAGTTTGTTGCAAAGTTTGTTTATTTTTCAACGTTATGCAATCTGGCATGCAAAGACAAATCACACATAGTGTCTCTCTTCTTAGAAGGTTGAATATAATACAAGAAGTAGAGTTTTGAAAAGAAAGAGTGATATGGGGTGGGATGTATAATTTCAGAATGCTTTAAATAACAGTAGGAGTCCAAAGATGAGAGCTAATTTTTCATATACAACTACTGGGAGGCTTCATGAAAGAACTACACTTGATCTAGGTTTTGAAATATGGTTAGGCATTCACTAATTGTGTGCGTGTGTGTGTGTGTGTGTGTGTGTGCGTGTGCATGCTGCAGTATTTACAAAACTCACAGTGTGTTGCAGTGAAGGAAATAACATGTGTTGGTATGTTTGGGACATGGAGTTTGAGAGTGGGGGTGCAGAGCTACAAACAATGAAGAACATAGAATCAGAGACTAAAATGTACTTTAGCATCTGGCTTCATCTGCAGGAGTTGAGAAGTTTCAAGCAGGTGAGTGCCTTGTTCATATTTGCATTTTGGAGCCATATCTTTGAAATTAGAGTGGATATGGACTGGAAGAAGGGAAATCAGGAGGGGAAAGATCAGGTAGGAAGTTATCAAGTAAGAGACAGTGGACTTGGTTTAGGCAATGCAAGCGATCTGGAAAGGAAGGCACAGCTAAGAATGGGTGGAACAGAATTGAACAGAACTGCCTTTGTGACCATTAAGGTTTTTACAAAATGTTTTTAAATATCATTCTTGCAGCAAGACTGTGGGCCTGAGACCTCTCACTGAGACACAAACAGGCAGGAAATGAGAACTCCCATTTCTATCTGGGTATTGGATCACAGGTTCAAGAAGTACCACCCTGGCTGAGTCCAATTAGAAGCCATAAAACTGATAGTCCATACTCATTTAGACAGCTCACCCCCATCTGCCCAGATTGTTTCCAGTAAAATATAAAGCAGCAGCCTTTAAGGTCAGGTGGATAGATTAAACTCTGATGGGCACCCCTGTTTTTTGGGAGTGATCTTGGCCTTACCAGTGAATCCTGTTCAGCCTCAAGTTTTCTCAGATACAATAACAGACATAAAAATTTTATCTCAGGAACTTGCTAAAAAGATGAAGTAATATCATATATATATATATATATATATATATATATATATATATAGACTAGGACAATGGTGGGCCTATTTTTAGAGACCTGAAAAATATTCATTTATTTTCTTCATTTCTGTGATTCTTAGCCATCAGAAAGGCAAAGCGCAGGCAGGAAGTCAGACACATGCTCTGTGGTCCTCGCCTACTGTGGAACGTAGTGGTTGAATCTCATGGACTTAGAAGGAAAAGCTTGGTACAGTCTGCCCCATCCTCCCCTTGGCAATTTTATTATCAGTTTATGCATAACAGGTACTCTGACCCTTTAGAGACCAAGAGTGTTAGTAACTGGAGTCCTTTTTGTCGTTTGTTTTGCTTTGCTTTTTGAGGCAGGGTCTGTCTGTGTAGCCCAGAGTGGTCTTGCACTTGAGAAGAGCCTCCTGTGCTGCCCCCCTGAACACTGGGATTGCAGGTGTGCACCGCCAGACCCAGTTCTAGTGTCATTTTCAAGGCCAAAGGTTTGGCAGGAGTGCTGGCTTTATTTAGCTTCTCAGGCAGGTAGGCTTTCTGAGGACACTTCAGTTACTAACCACAGAGTGCAGAGCAGTCTGAAAGAAATAGAAAAACGTGAGAAATTCCCTGTTTGAGAAGAATTTTCTGTATGAAGTTCTCTTCGGTAGAACAAGACGTACTTGAGCAAGTGTGCGTTAGATGCGGGAACAGGGCGGACGTCAGTTGCGCACAGAGTCGCGGTGCTGCAGAAAAAGGCCAGTGTAGAGAAACGTGCTTCAGGCTCCCAGAACTTAGGAGCGTGGCTCTCCTGTCCTTTGCTTCTGTGTGCAAATGGGCTGCAGACTTAAAGTCTTTGGGCGGAAGCTGCTGGAGCTACAGGCTTCCCAGCTGGTCACTGGAAACAGCAGGAAGAAAGTGAATTCCCTGGTACTGAATTTCTTAGACTCAGGCTGGGCTTTAAGATCTGTACTCTCCAAGAATGGGCCATTCCAGGGGGCCTGGTGCCGGACATTAGATGGTCTCAGGTTAGGGACCTCCATGCCAGCCCTTTCTTCTCTTTCTACTGTTAGTCTTACTTACTCTTCTGATGATAAAACTACCAGGATAGACACATTTCAAGGAAATGAACAGTGTAAAATGTTGCCTGTTTAAAAATTAAAATTAATTTGCCCTGTGAGTGGTGAGCCTCGTTTTAATAGCGTGTTGAATAATGCACAAGCTGCAGAGGTTTCCGAAGACTGTGCTGCAGTCTTCGGCTGCCTTGCTCAGGAAGCAGCCCACGCAGAAGACAGCACGGATGCTGCCGGCCTCTGCACAGCACAGGACTGCAGGGATTATGAACGTAGGTCCTCCAGGATTTTCAGGAAAGCACTGAAAAGAAACATAATCCGACCCTAATTTGTAGGCTTCCTTGAGTCAAAATCGGGTGAGGCTGAGTTACATACAGGTCTCTTATAAGTGCTTAATCCTTTCTGTAACACAGGGCTTATTTCCCAGCTAGTAGCATCATTATTCCTTTGTATTACTATTATTTTTAAATGGAATCCAGGACCGCATGTAGGCTAACCCCACACTCTACCACTAAGACGCACCCCCATGTCTACTACCTTTATGCTTATGTTCTGTGCATTAATTGATCAACTTATGCCACTCTCTAATTAGCTCCACTAGACATTTGGAAACTTGTCCTATTTCTGTTGTGTATTTCTCATACTTTATTATTTTCTTTCCACAAGTAGATGCTCAATGCATGTTTAATTCTTAATACTGAGTGCAAGAAAAAATCAGTACATAATTAATGTGGTTAAAGAATATTTTTTTTTTATGTATTTAGGACGGAGTCCACAGGTTCTACGGGGTCCCACTACACAGATCGGACTCATAGTGATCCTCCTGTTTTCAGCATCCCAAGTGCTGGGATTACAGGAGCGTG
>NW_004524625.1:8760809-8772291 GCF_000260255.1 Octodon degus | reverse complement strand
AGACACAGAACAAGCTCTCTGCTCTGCTGTCAAGGTGACAGCCTGTGAAGCCACAGTCCCTGTGGGATGGGCATTTCTAACACAGTAAAGCTTTTGAACATAGTTTGACAGATTCTTCCCACAAACTTCCAGTTCAGGATTATGAATCTAGCAACATGACCCTATGGTGTGACTCACTCACTTCTTCTTCATTAAAAAACATGATCCTGATATGCGTATTACTTTTGTGGGAGATCTGTTCATTTTACTCAGTTTTTTTTCTTAGAAAAGTTTTCCCTGAAGGTTGTGTTTAATTTCTGATGCAAAATGAATGAAAACAAATGAAGAGCTTGCATAAAGAGGGAGAATTTGTTCTTCAATTCTTCATGAATCATTGAAAAGACAGCCTTTTAGCTGTCATTTCTCTTTAGGAAGCAGTGATATGATTTTGAAGCTTCTTTAGCTTCGGTTATGGTCTTAAATACAGAACATTTTATTTTGTATCAGTTAAAAACTTTGGAAAACTCTAGGATCCAACTTTGTTGGCTAGTAAAGACCTGTTTCTTGATTAGAACTTATGTGGACTAGCTGGGTCAGTGAAAGGTGCAGCGCTATCAAAAATAAAGCAAAATGCTGTGTACTATAGGAAGCACTAATTCAGCCGAGTTGATAGTGAAGATATTAGTAGTGCCTTCAATTCTCTCACCACAGCTTGGGTCATTGTATTGATCTCTGGGAGCTACTATCTTAGAAACAGAAGATATCCTTGAAGGAGGTTGCTCAGCTGTAGATCAGTATGATGCAAGGGTTTGGAAGGTGGTCACTGAAAGCGTTTGAAGAAACAAGACTTCACCACTAAAGATAATCTTATTCTTTTTCCTTGGAAGAGGCTTTAGATGAACATCAGTTCACCAACTGTGCAAAAAGAGTGAATAGGTTGTATTCATATTGATTCAAGTTATTTTCCAACTCTCACATCTTATCCCACAGATGGCCAAATCCTGGTGAATTTCCCACCCATCTAGTGAGATAGCCTCCTGCTATCCCATCATCAGGCTCAGCTTGGTCTATCAACTCTACTCAGATCAGCAAATATTCACAGAGCCCCTTCTTCAAGGTTCTTTGTGGGTGTATCTCTGGATGGGCCTGGAAGTTTGCACGAGGAATGAAGAAAACAGGGACAGGGTTGAGAAAGAGAGATTTGGGCACATTTATGCTGCTCCACAGTTGTGTAATCCTGGAGACAATGTGATCTTTTCTATGAGTTGACATCCTTATCTGTAAAATAAGCAAAATAATATGTCCTCTTAGAGTTGTGGCTGGGATTAAGTAACATGGCATATGGCATTGCAGTTGGCATGATTAGTGCCTATTTCTTTTCTTAGTTGGACTGGCTGCTGTCTAATATTTACTAGATAACTGAAAAGAATTCTTTCCCACCAATTTCTGCTCATCCCCTTCTCTTAAAAATATCACCTTTAATTCTCACCCTCAGTTTCAAAGCTATGAGAATGCAAGAAGCATGATTTTTCAGGTATGTAATAGAGCTTTTCTATCAGAGAATCAGATCTATAGTTGTTTCTAAGCTATTTGCTATGATTCAGGCATAGTTCTGTGTCCAGAAGCCTGGTTTGAAGAGGCAGGTCACTGAAGTCTTGGCTAGGAAGAGCATACTCTTTTCCCAGTTCCTCCCTCTTTTCTCTGCTTGTGGGCCACTCTGGGTAGGCAGATATCTTTCACCAGGGCCCTGTCTCCCTCTTGTCTCTGCCTTGGAACCAGATAGCCACAGACAGAGTGGCTGAAACTGAGAAAAATAAACCTCTTTAAACTGTAGGTGCCAGACACTTTGTTCTAATGACTGGGAAACCACAAATCTGCTCGTCTTAGCAACCAAGCTTGATTGACCCTTACTGGGTTAGCTGCCTTGCAGTCTTTTGGGTAGGTACACCACATTACTGTGACAGCCTTGTGGGGAAGAGTGTGGGCCTGGAGGTTGAGTAATTTGCCCCTGTGTATGCACCACTTGGATGCAGAGTGGGGGTTCAACCTGCAGTAGTGTGGGTGTGGAATCTCTACTCTGGCTGCAGCAACACAGATTTTTGAGTCCTTGGGGGACAAACACTTTATCTCAAGTGCTCTTGTTATCTCATTCAGTAACAAAACAGGTGTCTAATAGCAATGGTTTTAATTGGATTCAACTGAACTAAATGACTATTTCACCACTATCCTTTGTCTTCCTGTTTATAATTATAGATGGAAATGTCTTAACTCCATAAATAACTGCTGATACTCATTTCTTAAAATGTAACTAAAAGTAGGTTGCCTGTTAAAATATTTTTTCTACCTTTCAAAAGTGATTATAAGAATTTGACAAGTCCCTTAATTTCACTGAATTGTATTGAATAGTGAATTCATGTTGTAAAAGTAAAGGTGGTTGATAAAGTATTGAGACATATATTGTAAGAATTATGATAGTATTGAGGCTGATTTTTAGTACCATGAATTTTGGATACATTTGCTTGAAATTTTATGGAATCCCCCTTTATTACTTTTAAAGACAATACAAAATAGTAAAAAAAAAAACCTTCAGAAATGATACAGAATTTTACTACACAGAATAAAAAGAATTCAACAATGTTTGTATTGCATAATGTTGTCTTTAAATTATTTGTTTAGTTTACCAGATATAAGCATGCAAAATTGGTAAAAAATGTTATAAGAAATCAAAAGGGAGAAGAAAAAATTATGCATTAACTGCTCCCTTCTGCAGACCAACAGAAATTACCAGTACAATTATCCAAGAGGCTTTTTATAGGTAAATGGATGCAACTAGAGACCATATTCATAAATGAAATAAATCAGACCCATGTGTGGAAATATATTGTCTCCTTAGTGTGAGAACCTGAAAGAGTAGATAAAATCTGAAAGGTTGTATTATAGATATAATATAATAGATATTGTGAAAGGGAAAGAATCTCTTCAAAGGGAAGGAACAACTTGGATGAAGAAAAGGACAAAAGAAAGAAGGAACAGAAAAAGATATATTGATGTATACATACAGGATGGCTTGGAATCCCATTTATACATAAGTAATACATGTATCCATTATCACTTTCAATAATTTTGCTATATGGATATACTCAGTAGATGATGCTCTTGCTTGCATTCCTGCTGTCTGAAAATCTGAAGGTCTTGTTGGGGAGACAAATTAGCCCAAGGGAAAAATATAGAGAATCCTTCCTGGTCCTTGTCTCAATCCAGGAAGTTTATATTTGTAATCCCATGGATAAATTATTGGAATCCCATTGTTAATTCCAATCTACCACTTCCAGTGCAACCCACAGCGAGAATGAAAACACTAAAGCATATTTATAGCTATGGTGATCCAAGGAGTCCTAAGTCCAGCCATGGTGATGGCTACCCAGAACAAAGGCCTTGACCCAGTGCTGAACCCAGGTTTTATTCAGTCATTGAGGAGTGGCTTGTGGATGAATGACTGACAATGCCAGGAACTAGGTGAATACTATGACTTGCGGTATGTAGGAGGATTGTATTTACCTCTGCAATATGCAGAGAGGGAGCTATTCAGACAATAATCTGCATTATATAATTGAGATAGTATCTAATGTTTTGGGGTCCCATGCTTCAGCTCTGATGTATAATATTTCAAGCTCCAGGAAGTCATAGCCTCTATTTTGAGGCTTAATTCCAATTGGCGTGGAGCGTTGGCTCTTCATCCTGTCTTAACCCAGCTCATATTAAAGACTATGACCAGCACCTCAACTAGACCAGTATGCTTTGCTTAAAGCCAGTTGAAGAGATAAAGAAAAGTCCTAGCCAGAGCTGTACCTATCAATACATGGAAACAGGGTCAGGAACAGCCAAAAGGAGACGACTGCTCTTCTTTCAAGGAGAGTTGCCCGGGTGGTTCTGCACAGGAAAACTCACAATACTTTACATGAAATAGCTCTGACTTTGAATCTTCATGCGACTTCTTGCAAACTGTTTTCTTGGACTCAGTGCATCAACCTGCAATTGCTCAGTCTTCTGTATATAACTGGGAGAGGGATCCTTCTAAAGCTTCAATATAACAATCTTCCTCCCTGTTGAGAACTGTTTATTCCTGCCTCTATAATGTGAAGATCAGCCTTCACAGGGTAACATTCACTGTCTTCCACTGTTGGACGTCAGTCTTTACGGAGTCCTACTGGTTGAGAGAGTGGCTTTGATGCCAGTCGCAATCACGCTGAAATTCTGGATGTTTACTTGGGGAAGTTTTTTTTTTTTTTCAAAATTTTATTGATAAACAGATAGCAATGAAACAGTTTCAAATCAAATCGGAAGTACAGATTCAACAAATAACACACTGCATATATTCTTCTTAGTGGTTAATTGCTGTACAAGATGCAGACTTGTGATCCTATTTACAAACACCATTAGAACAAATCATTCTATTCATTAAGAGAATGCAACTATATATCTATCCTAACCACTTTGAATACAAAATGGACATTCATCGGTGTACCCCATTTTTCCTAAGTTCCGTTATTGAATATTATAGGTGTGTAAACTCAGCAAAATATTCTAAAAGAGTCCAGTAGCCCATAATAGCATTGGGTCTTCTGTTCAACTGGCAATGTCAGAAATTGTTGACCTGAGTCCCCCACAGCTCAACATAACAGCATGGCTTTACTTTCTATATTTCGTCTTCATACTTTTCTACTGGATGGTTAAGACCAAGGTAAAGCAGGACCTATGCAACAAGAGTTGTAGCTTTTTGGTCTGAGAAGGTCAGTGAAATCCCCTCAGGATTTATCCTGAGATCCTGGACCTCAGATTGTAGAAGTTTGTCAGTGTCAGCCATGTGGATGAGTCACAGCCATTGCTTGGCCAATGTGCTCTCTGTGAAAGCCTGAGAGAGGGTTTTCTCCCCATGTGACTCTCCTTAGGCACACTCTACGTCATCGATAAATAGGTCTCTCTCTCTCTTTTTTTTTTTTTTGGTGGAACTGGGGATTGAACTCAGGCCCTTGTACTTGCCAGGGAAGTGCTTATTCCACTGAGCCTTCTCCCCAGGCCCTACTTGGGAAAGTTTAACTTCATTGTACTTCAGTTTCCTTATCTGCAAATTGGGGGTAGTAACCGTGATATACAGGGCCATTGTAAACAACAGATGATATATTGCTCGTGCTCTGGGGTCAAGATTTTATTTACACTATTATGCAAAGAATATATGATTTTATTGAATATTGTTTTATTCTTTCTCAAAAGCCCCTTGCCATTGAGGAGCTGGAAAAAAGGATGACAGAGGGAAACTGCACTTTTCTAATTACTAGAAGCTACTTGAATCTTCTATAATTTAGATGGTAAATTTTAGATGATTTAATCTGTTTAAATAGCGTACCTGTATTAAATCTTCTCCCTGCCTCTGTGAGATTGGCCTGGTGCCTCTGCCGCAGCAGGCCGAGGTGGCCTGGGTACTGCATGGGGTCATCCGAGGTCCTCTTGCCACTGCAATGCGAATTTTGCTGATCTTTGGCACAGAGGTGAAAAAGTGTGGCAGGTGAACTCTTGGTACATCTCTTGCCCCTGCCAGGATTTGGCGGGTTCCCCTTAGCTCCTCCTCCCTTCCCTGGCGCTGAGGGTGGGGTTGACTCTGCTTACTCAGCGCGTCTGTTGGCCTTCATCTGCAGTCTTGCTTTGCTTTAGTCACAATGTGCCGTGCGTCCAAGGGGAAACCTTCCAGCTTTGGAGAAGGCAATAGAGATCCTCCTCATCCTTAAACTCATGGTGTGATTGTCTTGACTCTAAGCTGCTACGGGATTCCTTTGCCTTTGCCTCTTGCTGCTAGACATAAGTTCCAGAAGCAGAGCAGGACGGCCCTGCTGGGGAATGTTCACTGTTTGACACAATGACTGCTTGTTCTGCTTTCATTTGGAAAGAAAGGCAACCCTGCTCTCCTAGGAGCAAGCACTTTTTTTTTTTCTTCTTCTGGGCTGGAAGAAGCACCTCTGAGGTTCTGGCTACTTGTTTTACTGTCTATTGGGAGTGGAAGATGGGTTTTTCTCTACACTGGGGAAAAAGCCTGTGATCTAACTTATTTATATTGGTTCCTGCTATGGGAGACAGGGGTCAACCAAGAACTAGCAATTGTGCACCTTTGCTCAACACGCAGTTCAAAGCATCATAAATGATCAGTAAATTTTAGTTGCTGTTAGCTTTTCACCACTCTTACCTTTCAGTGTACTTAACTGTATTTTCTTGCATATTAAATGCTATTTTCTAAATGAATCCAAATGATTTCACCTTACACCCGCAATAAAGATGGTTTACTTAACAACCATAAAAAATTTAATTTTTATAGTCCTTGATGGATCTGAAACAAATTTAAAAATCAGGAAAAACAATTTTTCTATGCAATGATAGCATTAAAAATACATAACAGTTAAAAACACTTCACATATCCCGGCAGCTTTATTATCACATTTATTATCGCATGTAGTTCTTGCAGTGTCCCTGAGGCAGACATCATTACCATGAACTTTAGAGAAGTTAATTTATTTTTTCAGGGTCACAAGAGCAGGACATGGTAGTGCCAGCAGGGACAGCAGGCTTTCTCTGGCATAGTTCATGCTCCTGACTGGTTAGCCTTGTAAGGCCCTGTGCACCTTGACTGGGTTCATTCTCTAATCCCTGGCGGTCTGCACCGTTCTCTGCCTATGAACTCGGAGCTCTGGCCAAGGGCCCCTACTTGCCAGCCTCGAAGGCTCCTGATATTCTTTGCCACTTTGGCTTTGCTCAGTTCGAATCTCTGCCTGCAGCATTGTGTGCACCACCATCTCCCTCTACCTCAATGTCTTTTCCTGTTGTGTTCTTGCTTCCTCCCAAGTTGCGACCAGTGCTTGCACTTACACTCCCTAGGCTTCAGTGTAAGCCTTGTTTGTGCTCCTGTCAGGCCTTATTACTCAGACTTCTTTAAAAAAGATGTAGGATGTAGGAAGTCTTTAAAAAATGTATTTGTATTGCATATTAGTAGTAGAGAATGGTGAGCTCTGTTATGGCCTACTGGAACACAAGTGTAATATATTTTTATTATTTTCTTTTAAAAATGTTTCATTATTTTTACCCTATAAGCCTTTGAGCCTTTTATGCTACCCTCCCTCTAATCTCTTCTCCATCTCCAGAGGTTCATAGGAGTGCATTCTAGGCATGTAACTGTTTTCCTAAATTGAATGAGGGTTTCTGACATTTAAAGGTAATTCTTTTCTTCATTATTGAAATAAATGGAATCAAAGAGAAGCCTTTTATCACTGTGAATCTCAAGTGGAAGAGAGAGGTTGCACCTCTGATGCCTGTCTGTAGGCACATGTAGCCGAAACAGTCAAGGTAGTCATGCCAGTTAGGGTGAAGTTGGTTAAAAAGAAAAAGATAAATCTCCAACACATGAAGGCTTTTAGGGACTAGGAAAGGAAGTGTCTCAGACTATAGCCCAGTGTGAAAACACCTCTCAGGATTGCTTATAAGCACTTACTGCACAGGAGCTACAGTTTTCATGCTGAACATGGAATGAGGAACCAGCAAACAAAGACCCTGACCATTGTACTTACACCTATCTGGAAAAATAAGAAAAACCAACATCTGATAATAGCAAATTGTTGGCAGAGTTGGGGAAGATGGTGATGGTGGTGGTGAGAATAGGCCTTAGGAAAGTGATAGGATGAAATGCTTTACTTTAACCACATTAAGTTTGTTAACCATCTAGGTGGAAAGTGTCAGGCAATTGGGGAAAGATGGAGCAGTCAGCTGTGAAGGCTTCATTTCTGGGGAGGAACTAGGGGAAGAAATATGGATTTGGAGGCATCTGCCTGCAGTTGGTCTTAATGTCTGGGTCTGGGGAGGGTCTGAGCAGAAACAACAGCACGGTTTCGTGTCAGGATGCCAGGGCTTTTGACCACAGAAAGTGGGTTTCTCAGCTAGACAGCTCCATTCTCTTACACTGTGCAGATATTAAGGTTTTTAAATTATTCTCAGTGTTAGTAAAATGTGCTCAAATGTTCCTTCTAGCCCCAGTTCAACTGGGGAGTTACATGGGAAACAGTACACTTTGAGACACAAACGAGTATCAGTTGCTGTTGGACAGAGATGGAGGGGCTAAGAGTGACTTGGTAGAGTCACAAGAGAGGCATTTGTAGTTCTCCCTACTCTTGTGATAATCATCTTTGGGAACAAATTTGTGCACTACTTTGTTAAAGAAGACCTAGGATTTCCATTTAGCTGTAGTAAAATGGATCATGTCTCCTCCCTAACAATATCTTTCAATGGCTCTTCACTGCCCTCCTACTAAATCCAAACTCCTCAAGTTGGTAACAGGTCTTCTAAATCTGGTTCTTGTCATCCTTTTCAGTTTCATTCTGTGACTTTCCTTTTATTTTATGCTCCAGATATATGGGTCTTCTTCCTCCCTTGAATATGCTATATTTTCTCTAGATTTGTGTCTCAGTTACTTGTCTCATTGCTGGGCCAAAATACCTGGCACACAAACTTAAGGAAGGAAAGGTTTATTTAGCTCACAGTTAGTGGAGGTTTCAGTCCATACTTGGCTGGCTCCAAGGCAGAGCTGCAAAGGACAGAGGGCAGCAGCTCATGGCAGTGGAAAATAGCAGAGTAAGAGCCAAAAGGGAGGAGCAACAGCTGTGGCAGCTAGCCAGCCTCTCTCTTCCTTATATTGTATTCAGACTATCTGTTCCAGGGAAGGTGTAGTGCTCACATCCATAATCCCAGCATTGGATCATGGATTAATCACAAAATCTAGAAGTCTGTTCCAATGACTGCATGAGGCGTTGTGGGAACAACTAGACACAAACCATAAGAACTGGAATTTTTGCATGCTACTCCCCCATGTGTAATGTTTATCCTAGTTTCTTCTCCACTTATCTCTCTGGTTTCAGCTTCTATTATATGTGACTACTTCTGCTTAATCAAGGAAGACTTCTTTGACTCTCTAGAATCTAAATGCTCCAAAGTTAGCTACCCTACAAAATCTCTATGAAACACTTAACCCATTTAATGTTAACTGCTTATTAAATGGTTTTTCATTGCTTTGCTTCCCTTCCTCCTCTTCCTCGTCCTCCTCCTCTCTCCCTTTCTCTCTCCTTCTCTTCTATTGTTTTTTCCCTCTTGTTTTTTTTTCTCATTACTGGGGAATTAACTCTGACCATCACATTGAGTTACATCCCTAGTTAGTACCTGTTAACACAAGGTCTTACTAGGTCACTAAGTTGCCCAGGCAGAATTGAAATTGGGCATTTTCCTGTTTGAACCTCTCCAAATGCTGAAATTTTATTTATTTATTTATTTTTGTTTTGCTGGTTTTTTTTTTTTTGAACCGGGGATTGAACTCAGGCCCTTGAGCTTGCCAGGGAAGCGCTTATTCTACTGAGCCATCTCCCCGGCCCCTGTTTTGCTTTTTAATTTTTGCTTTTAATAATTTTATTGAGAAACAAATAGGAGTGAGATAGTTTCGAAACCAATTACTAGCGCAGTTTCACTAATTAATACATTGCATATTGTTGTCTTAGTAGTTTTTCATTGTACAAGATGGAGACATGATATCCTGTTCACAAACACTATTAGAACAAATCTCTCTATTCAGTGATCCAAGAGAATGCAGCTGTATATCTATCTTAACTATTTTGGACATACAGATACAAAATTATCGTTCATTTATACACCCCTTTTTTATTTAGTTTTGCCAGAGAAGGGTATTATATTGTCATTTAAATATTGTAAGTACCTAAATTCAGCAAAATATTCCAATATAGTCCAGTAATCCATAATAGTAGTGGATTTTCCACAAGATTGGCAATGACAGAAGTTGTTGACTTGGCTGGGGTGTTGGCTCAGTGGAGTACATGCTTGCCTTGCAAGAAAAAGGGCCTGAGTTCAATCCTCTGTTCAACCAAAAAAAAAAAAAAGAAAAAACAAGTTGTTGACTTGAGCTTTTTACAGCTCAGCATGTTAAAATGGCTTTACCCTCTATACTCCATTCCCATACTTCTCTGCTGCATGGTCAAGATCAAGACAAAGCACAATCTATATAACAAGTAATGTAGCTTTTGTATCTGATAAGGTCAGTCAAATCCCCTCAGAGTTTATCCTGAAACCCTGTACTGCAGTTTGTAGATCCTTGGTCAGAGTCAGCCATGTGAATGAGTTACAGCCATTGCTTGATCAATTTGTTCTCCTTGAAAGCCTGAGAGAATGTTTTCTCTCCATGTGACTCTCCTTAGGCAAACTCTACATCATTGATCACTTTCCTCTGTGGCCCTATAATCTCCTTGATCAGAAAATTTGGGACACAACTGAGTTACATGATGTTACAGTACAGGTTCTCTTATGTCCTGAGTCTTCACTGACCTTGAAAGGCTAGGGTCAAAATGTTGGCTGTCTTGCAGCCCTTCTTTTTCTCTAATTTTTGGTTTGTGAACTTAGGTTGTTAACCATCCAGAGGAGAAGCTTATTAATGTTAACCTACAACATATGCAGTTGAGCTTAACCTCACTATCTGTCTGAATATCAAACATCTTAGGCATAACCTGCAACAGGTATTTTCCATCAAGTATTGGTATGTTAAACTTTAAGTCCCAATAGAATATGAAGAAAAAAACTAAAAAAATAATTTTTTGAAAAAATAGGAACAGTTACATATTTTTACACAGAAATTTAGAAATCTAAGCATATACAGCATTGTAGCAGGACAGTCCTATGACAGTTTTTTTTTTCTTGTCTCTTGTTTTCATTTATTGCACCCCATTTTTAAAGCAAAATTTTACTTGAGAAACAGTGTGGCAATAATTGGTATGTCATGACAAACAGTACATTTTTTTTAAAAAAGTTTATTTTAAAGAGTAAATAAAAAAGCAGAAACAAAGACAAAAGCAGAATAATAAGTGACAGTACGAATGACACAGTTTCAAGACAAGAATAAAAACCTAACAATGGTTGTTAAATAACAATTTTTCATCATCTAGTCTGTTGTTCAGAATAATATATAGAAGTATGCAAATTCATAAAATAATTTAACATTAATGCTTACTTTCAATAAACTTTAATTTTTTCTTCTCCTTTTTTACTTTATATTTTTCCATAATCTTATTGATAAACAAATAGCAATGAGATAGTTTCAAATCAAATTGGTAGGACAGTTTCAATAATTAACACTTTGCACATATTCTTTTTTTGCCATAATTTTATTGATAAAAAAATAGCAATGAGACAATTTCAAATCAAATCGGTAAGACAGTTTCAACAATTAACACACTGCATACATTCTTCTTAGTGGTTAATTGCTGTACAGGATGCAGACTTGACATCCTACTTACAAACACCATTAGAACAAATCATTCTATTCATTAACAGAATGTAACTATATATCTATGCTAGCCACCCTGAATACACAGATACAAAATGGACATTCATCTGTATACCCTTTTTTTGCTAAGTT
>NW_004524625.1:8744358-8752299 GCF_000260255.1 Octodon degus | reverse complement strand
GGAAGAGAGCCTGATGATGCTTCCTCCGCGGTGTCCACCAGCAGAAAGGCTGCAATGTTTTTTTAGATTTGGTTTCCTCCCTATGTTTCTGTAGTTGCTTCTTTACTTCAGATACTATGAGTTCTGACAATTCTTTTTTTATTTCAGAAAAGAATTGCACTCTGAGTTCCTCTATACCTTTCTGCTTTTGCTTATATACTATCGACACTATTAATTCATGCATTTGCGCCTAGCTAGTGTCCTCTTCACTTGTTCTGGGTAGGCCTTGGGTTTCCTCCATATGTTTCTGCATTTGATTCTTTACTGCAGATGTTATTAATTTAGGAATTTCTTTTTTTTATTTCCAATCTCAGTTCCTGTATACCTTTCTGCAGCTGTTTCTTTTTTCAGAAGCCGTTGATTCATTACTTTCAGCTATGTGATTCCCAAATTGTTCTGTGTTAGTGTCCTCTGCACTTTTTATGGGTGGACTTGGGCTCTGAGGTTGCATTGTTTTCCTTCTTGTCATTTTGTGTAGCACTGTCTTATGACCTTTTTGTAGATCTCCTTTGTAGTTATAACCTTAGCAAGTAGTGAAGTTCAGGTGCAGATCCGGCTTGGGCTAGGACTGGGTCTGGGGGTTCCCGGTGTGCGATAGAAATTCCTACTTGGCGGGCGGCATGGGCGAGGCGCTGCAGAGTGTTGGGGGGCATCCCAAGTGGGTGGAAGAGGGTCTTACCCACACTGTGCCTGGTCTGGGACCAGTAATAGGTCCCTCCGGAGCAGGGTAGCCGGAAGCTCTCCCACACACTCACCTGGCCTGGGCTAGGACTGGGGAAACAGTACATATTTAGAAGACCTGAATGACAGGCATTCTAAGCCTGACCCTACCATTACACATTGCTATCTTCTGTGAAGTTGCTTACTTCACTGGTATCATATTGTATAGTTAGTCAGGGTGAGAATCCTACCAACTAACTGCTAGTTTTAAGAACTTCAATTGCTGAAATTTTAAACATGTTCTTCCTTTCCTGGGTCTCATTAGGTGCTAACAATAGCATCTAGTTTGGGTCCAGGATCTAGCACAATTCCTGAACACTGAAAGTACAAACTGTTCCTTTTAATGAATGGATAACTAGATAAATAGTAAACCTGATAAACAGATAAACCAAGCTAGTCTTATGAGACATCTTTTGGAGTTCAGTATTTGTCTTCCTTCCTTGTTCAGGTTTTAAATGCTGGTTCCCCTGGTGGGAATGTGGACTGGTGCCACCATTATGGAAATCAGTGTGGAGACTCCTTAAAACTAGGACTGGAAATCCCACTCAATCCAGCTATCCCCAGCTGGGAATTTTCACAAAAGAACTGAAAATATCATTTCATAGTGATATATGTGCAGCTATGTTCATAGCAGCCCAATTTGTGATAGCCAAATCTTGGAAACAACCAAAATGCCCATTGCCTGAGGAATGAAAGAAAAAGATGTGGTGTTTTATTCAATGGAGTATTACTCAGCTATAAAGAACAATAAACTCAAAGCCTTCATATATAAGTGGATGCAACTTGATGATATAATCATAAGTGAAGTAAACCAGACCCACGTGTGTAAATATCATATAGTCTCCCTAGTGTAAGACTACAAAAGAAGAAATAAAAATTGAAAGGTACAACACAATTAAATGCAAAGGGAGAAATTAAGGATTAAACAATAAAGAGAGGGCAAGGAGAAAAGCTAGGGAACATGGCAGGGGCAAAACCATACATTTTATACACAGGATGTTTAAGGTAATGGCCCTGAGAATCTGCATCAGGTTTTGGAAAACTAGAAGTTAATTGGTAGGATTCTCACCCTGACTAATTATGTATATGCTGATACCAGTGAATTAAGCAACTTCACCAAGGATAGCAATGTATAATACAGGGCCATGCTTGGAATGCTTGTCATTCTGGTCTTCTAAATGCATACTGCTTCTAATATCATATCAATTATTGCTATACTCTCTCTCAAGTAAATGTTTGTTTTAAAAAAAGGTAATAAAAGAAAAAAAGGACAAGAAAAACTTTCATAGGACCGTTCTGCTACAATGCTGTATGTGGTTAGATTTTTAAATTTCAACATACTCTCAGGCTTTAACAGACAGCAAATTGGTCAAGCAATGACTGTGACTCATCCATATGGCTGACACTGAGGAAAGTTTTACAAACTGCTCTACGGGGTTTCAGGATAAATTCTGAGGGGATTTGACTGACCTTGACAGATACAAAAGTTACATTTTTTTGTTAACCATCTAGCAGAAAAGTATAAAAATGAAGTATAAAAAGTAAAGGCATATTAATATGCTGAGCTGTAAAAGGCTCAAGTCAACAACTTTTGACATTGCCAGTCATGTGGATAAACCACTACTATTATGGTCTACTGGACTATATTGGATTACTTCTCTGAATTCATGCACCTGCAATATTTGAATGACAATGGAATACACATCTCTGACCAAAGTAAACAAAAAAGGGGAACATAAATGAAGGATCATTTTGTAGTGAAAAAAATATATCTCTGTATACAAAATAGCATAGATATACAGCTACTTTCTCTTAGTTCAATGAGAAAAATGTTTTGAACTAATAGTGTTTAGACAAGATATGGCTGCATCGTGTACTATGAATAACTACTATGGAGACAACAATATGAAATGTATTAATTGTTGTAATTGTGCTGCTAACCTGCTTTGAAACTGTCTCATTGTTACTTCTTTTCAATAAAATTACTAAAAAATAAAAAGAAAGATTTCTAAATTTCAGTGTAAAAATGTATAATAATTTATTTTTATTTACTTATTTTTTCACATTTGATAGCGATTTAAAGTTTAGCATATCAATGATTGCTGGAAAATACCTAATCCATGTTATGTCTAAGGAGTTTGATATTCAGACTGATAGTGATATTACCCTCAACTGCCTATGTTGTAGAGTAATAATATCATCAAACTTCTCTGGAGAGTTAACAACTTAAGTTTGCAGACCAAAAATTAGAGAAAGAGAAGGGTTATAAGGATAGCCAACATTTTGCCCCTAGCCCTTCAAGGTCAGTGAGGCCTTAGGACACAAGAGAACTTGTACTGCAATATCCTGTAACTCAGCGTTGTCCCAAATTTTCTGATCAAGGAGATTATGTGGCCACAGAGGAAAGTGATTGACAATGTATAGTGTGCCTAAGGAGAGTCACATGGAAAGAAAACATTCTCTCAGGCTTTCACAGAGAGCAAATTGGTCAAGCAATGGCCGTGACTCATCCACATGGTTCATACTGACAAAAGATCTACAAACTGTGGTTCAGGGTTTCAGGGTAAATCCTGAGGAGATTTGAGTGACCTTGGCAGATACAAAAGTTACATTTTTTGTCATATAGGTCTTGTTTTTTCTTGGTCTTAACCATCCAGCAGAAAAGAATAAAGATGAGGTATAAAAAGTAAAGGCATATTAATATGAGCTCACTGTAAAAGGCTCAAGTCAACAACTTCTAACATTGCCAGTCTTACGGATAACCCACTATTATTATGGACTACTGGACCATATTGTTTTATTTTGCTGAATTCATGCACCTGTGATATTTGAATGGCAATGGAATACACATCTCTGACCAAAGTAACCAAAAAAAGGGAATATAAATGAAGGATCCTTTTGTAGTGAAAAGTATGTGCATCTCTGTATACAAAATAGCATAGACATACAGCTACTTTCTCTTAGTTCAATGAGAAGAAAGATTTGCACTAGTAGTGTTTAGACAAGATATTATGTCTGCATTGTGTACTATGAATAACTACTATGGAGACAACAATATGCAATGTATTAATTGTTGTAACTCTGCTACTAACCTGTTTTGAAACTAATTGCTATTTGTTTATCAATAAAATCAATTAAAAAATGAATGCTCATTCCCAAACACAAGTCATGCAATAATATTCCAATTAGATATGAGACAGTGGATAAGACCACCCAGAATGAGCTAATAGTTCATAAAGTGGCTTCCTACGGTGAACGTCCGAGTCTGTCCTGGGCCACGTGCCTTGCCTGATGAGCCAGCAGTTGGCATGTGGAAACAGAACTCTGTACACCACAGGACACAGTGGAGGTCTCAGTGACCATGATGCTGTTTCATCCCAGAAGCCAAGACAGCATTTTGCCTGAAGACTCTCAGTCTCTTGCAGAATTTTATGGAAGTAAATATTAACCCAACAGAAGCACAACTTTCACATTATTAATCAGTGGTGTAGTCCTACAAGAACCCTCTCTTATTCGACCTGCTCCCCTCAGTGCCCACCCTTCTGCTGTTCCCTGGATCTCCCTATGCCCCCCTGTGGCAAGCTGCAAACAATGGTAAGTTCAGAGAGTCTTGGTCTTAGCCGAGTAAGACCCCCTGGCATTCTCAATTATTGTCTCTGTCTCTTTCATCCTTCGTCACACCCCTGCCCAGGGGACTGGGGGGCCTGATCAGCCCCCAAAAGTTTTGTAGAAGTTAAACAAGGTGTGTGCCATTGTGTAGCTGAGAAAGACACTTTGAGAACCTAGTCCAGGCTGGGTAGATCAGAGAGCACACTGCCTTCCACAGCTGAGCCTTTCCCGGGAGTTCTCTTATGCCTGACAGTGGCTTCCGTCCCTGGGAACACAGGCCTAGTGGCCAAACCACATTTCTATACATATTTTGAAATTTATAAAAGTCTCAGAAAAGAACTTCTAAAAATTCTGTAACTTTTGACTTCATGACTCTTTTATTGTCGTTCCTTTCCCCTGAACTGCATTTCCCCTTTTCTCCTTAAATTTAATTTAATTTTACTCTGAAGAGTAAAAACAGAGGCAAAAACAAATATGAAAAAAGACAGAAACAGGGTAACGTACAATAATATGTATGATACAGACTTTCAAACCAGGAATAACTAATTAACTATGGTTGTGATAATATCACAACTATGGTTGTGATATTATTAAATCTGTTGCTCAGATTGTCAGATACAGTTATGCAAGATTGGAGAAATAATTGAATACTGGCACTTGCTTTCAAGAAATCTTAATTTTTTTCTTATCTCTTTTGTTTTAATTTACTTTAAAAAGAGTGTAATAATTAATAAGACATTAGAAACAGTACACACTTAGAAGACCAACATGAGAGGTATTTGCTACCTCGAGGACAGCAATGTGTAATACATTCTCTCTTTTCTTAGCTTTGCCTCTTGGGTGCCTGGATAGCACCCTCTCCTGCCCTGATTCCCACTCCATCCCTGTAACTTGGCATCATATTTTGTTACTCTTAAGTGTCATCTTTGTCAAGTTGACAATTAACTAGCAGCATATGTTAGCCTTAAGGATTAATAGCTCAAAGGTCTTTCCAAGAAAAACAGACCCAGGAAGTGCGAGTTACAACCCGAAGTGCCAAGAGTGCTGTGGCACAAATGCCCCAGTGGGTGGTACAGTCTGCGGTGTGGAGCACATGCGTTCTAGAGCCTGGAATTTGATCTCAAGCTTTATTTTCCTAATCTGAAAAATGGGAGTGAAAAATGTTGTGTGTTGTAGCCATGGCAAAAGCTGAAGCATAGAAATTGGGTGCAAAGAACAAGTTTCATAAGGAAGCTGATGGTGTGAGTTCATTCTCTTTGGATTATGAAAATCTTCCGAGTAAAAAGAGTGTGGTTTTTTTTTAAAAAAAAATTAAAACAATACAAAATAGTAATAAAAAGCATTAGAAATAATACAAAATTTCACTAAACAAAGTAATATGAATTCAAGAATAGTTGCTGCATTTCATGATGTTATCTTCAAATTAGTTGTTTAGGTTACCAGATACAGATGTACAAAATTGGTTTAAGAAAACAAAGCAAAACAAAACAAAACAGCCATGAAATAAGAATAAAAAGAAAAAAAATTAAGCATTAACTGCTTCTTTCAAAAGACAAGCCGAATTCGGGAATACAATTATTCAAATTATCCTGCATATATACATATATACATCTTTTCCCCTTCTTTCATTTGTCCTTTTCCTCATGCAAGCTTTTCCTTCCCATTCAACAAATTCTTTCCCTTTCACAGTATCTATTGTATCTTTCAGGTTCTTATTTACTCTTTCAGGTTTTCACACTAGCAAGACAGTATGATATTTGCACATGCGAGTCCGATTTATTTCTCTTGTCAATATATTCTCTAGTTGCATGCATTTATCTACAAAAGCCTCAAATTTATCTCTTTTTTGTTTAGCCGAGTAATACTGTATTGTGTAAAAATACCATATCTTCTTATCCATTTTTCAGTTGATGGGAATTTGTGTTGTGTCCAAGATTTAGGTATGACAAATTGGGCTACTATAAACATGGGTGCACACATATCACTGTAGTATGACAATTTCAGTTCTTTTGGAAAAATACCTAGGAGGGGAATATCTGGCTTGAATGAGAATCTTAGCTTTCTGTGGAATCTCTATACTGATTTCCATAATGCTCGTACTAGCCCACACTCCACCAACAATGGAGAAGGGTTTGTTTTCCCCATAGCCTTTCCAGCATTTATTATTGGTTAACTTCTTGATGATAGCCATTCTTTCTGGAGTAAGATGGTATCTCAAAGTTTTTTTAATTTGCATCTCTTTAAATGACCAATAGTGTTGAACATTTTCTCATGTATTTATTTGCCATTTGTATCTCTTCATTTGTGAAGTGTATATTCATCTCAGATGCCCATTTTTGGACTGGGTCTTTGGATTTTGAAGGTCTGAATTTTAAATTTTTTTTTTATATGTTCTAGATAGGAGTCCTTTATCTGATGGATAGTCTGCTATAATTTTTTTTCCCAATTCATGGGTTTTCTTTTTCCTCTGTTGATGATTTATTTTGATGTGAAGAAACTTTTCAAAAGGGTGAGATATCAATTGTTGATTCTTTGAAGTATTCTGTGCAGTTTGATTGTTATTTATGAACTCTCTGCTACCCCTATGTCCTTAAGATTTCTACCTGCTTTCTCCTCCAGATGATATAGTGTTTCAGTTTTAATATTTAAATCTTTGATCCATTTTAACAGTGGTTTTGTGCATGATGATGGGCATGGGTCTATTTTTAGCCTCTGGCATGTGGAAAGCCACTGTTTCCAGCACCATTTATTAAAGAGGCTATTTTTCTTCCAGTGCTGGTTGAGAAGTGCCAAGGGCTGGGTTCAGGACGCAGCAGCACTGGTGGGCAGGAGAGCTGAGACAGGAATAGGCAGGCCAACAGCCTGGTTGCCCCGGGGCTGGAGAGGGAGGAGAAGTCCCCAGTCACTGCCTGTAGCACCTGGAAGTCCAAGAGGCAGAAACTATTTATTAAAGAGGCTATCTTCCTTCCAGTGAACCCATTTGGACCTTATCTTTTGTCAAAGTTTGTAGTTCTGTTTGCATCTTCTAACCTGTTCCACTGCTCCTCAGTTCTGTGTTCTGTTTTTTGGCAAGTACTATGCTGATTTAATTACAGTAACTTTGTAGTAGAATCTCTCTCTCTCTCTCTCTCTCTCTCTCTCTCTCTCTCTCTCTCCTTCCTTCCTTCCTTCCTTCCTTCCTTCCTTCCTTCCTTCCTTCGGATTGAACTCAGGACCTTGCACTTCTCAGGCAGGCACTTATCCTACTGAGCTATCTCCCCGGCCCTGTAGTATAATTTGAAGTCAGGTATTATGCCTCCTACCTTTCCTTTGTTGCCCACAATTGCTGTTGGTATTTTACATCTCTTCTGGATCCAGCTGAATTTTAGGAATGTTTTCTCTAAATCTGTGAAGTATAGTAATGATATTTTAAGCAGAATTGCACTGAATCTGTACAACAATTTTGGTAGTATGGCCATTTTCACAAAGCTTTTCCTAAAGCTTTCCTTTCCTTTCCTTTCCTTTCCTTTCCTTTCCTTTCCTTTCCTTTCCTTTCCTTTCCTTTCCTTTCCTTTCCTTTCCTTCCCTTCCCTT
>NW_004524625.1:8738922-8744258 GCF_000260255.1 Octodon degus | reverse complement strand
CCTTCCCTTCCCTTCCCTTCCCTTCCCTTCCCTTCCCTTCCCTTCTCTTCTCCTCCTTCTCCTCCTTCTCCTTCGCCTTCTTCTTGGGGCTGCGGATTGAATTCAGGACTTCACTCTTGCCATGCAGGAGTTTATGCCACTGAGATAGCTCCCCAGCCCAAAGGGAGTGTAGTTGATAAAGGTATAAGCTTTCTATACTAAAAATGAGCAAGTACAGGTCATAGAAATGTGAGAGAGTTTGACAGCTTTGGACATTGTAAGCAGTGTTTTGCCTTTGGCTAGAACATAAGGTGCATGGGAAGATGAGGCAAGAGAAAGGCTCAGGCCAGGAGCATAGTGCAGCAGCATGGTGCTTGCCTGGCCAGTTTGAGGTCCTGAGTTCAATTCCTGGTACTAAGAAAAGAGAGAAAAGGCTGAAAAGACTCAAGAAATAGGATGGGGAAATTATTATCTCTATACTAAGAACTAAAAAAAAAGAATTTAGACCTTGATTTGATAAGTGACAGGGAGCTATGGAAAAATTTCTAGCTGCGAGAGTGTCATGGTTTTAGGAACAAGTGCTGTGGTGCTGGTTGAGAAGTGCCAAGGGCTGGGTTCAAGATGCAGCAGCACGGGTGGGCAGGAGAGCTGAGACAGGAATAGGAAGGCCAACAGCCTGGTGGCACTGGGGCTGGAGAGGGAGGAGAAGTCCCCAGTTACTGCCTGTAGCACCTGGGAGTCCAAGAGGCAGAAACTAGCAGGTCTCATACATTTTGCAGAACCTTTAAAAGCCACAGGGACATGCTGTCAAGAGCATTTGTATTCAGGAATGAAAAAGTAACTACAGCAAAGAGTTTTGTTCTCGGTACTGCAGCCAGCTTTGACTCAGAGGCTGTCAAGATCTGTTATTGTTTTTCTGCTACAGTGACTGGGGGGATCATACAGGAAGTGCCTTGCAAACCAACAAATACCATAAAGTATGTATCCCTTCAAATCCAAAGAGCAACAAGAGAAGACCATCATAGAAATGCCATTTTTGTGCACTTATATCCATACAACACACATTTATGAATATATGCACACATGTATGCACACATGTACACCACACACACCACACACACACACCACATACGCACATCACCCAGCAAAGTGTTCAGCAGGTTCTGTGGCCTTGGTGATACGGTGGAATGTTGGTCTACAAAGAGAGATCAGATGTTATTATCCAAAGATAAACTATGGACGGGGAGAACCCCAGAGGTTTGGAACTGGGGTTTCATAGCTAAGACAGCCTTCAGAATGGGTAAGGCAACAGCCTCTAAATTTTTAGGGTAGCTTTTGTCAGATTCAGTTTCCTCAACTTTTATTTTTTAAGTCTTAATTATAAATTTTATTCATCATGTTTTCACTGTATCTCAAATTTTAGCAGCATATGATACTGTTTTTTTTCATTTTAATGAGAAAAAAGATAAAATAGCAATGAAACGGTTCAAAGTAGGTTAGTAGGACAGTTAAAATAATTAATACATTGCGTAGTGTTGTCTTTATAGTATTTATTCAGAGGACAAGATGTAGATAATGTTTTTTGCCCAACTGCTGCAGGTGGCAGCTCTGAGGATGAAAGGGAGCCCCGCATGCTTTGCTGATGGTTGCAGCTGTAGAACATAAGACGCCCCTCCGGGGCCTGTGAGCTCCTTCAGCACCTCCCATTCCCGTCTGTATCCTCCTTGACATAATGCACATCCTCTGGAAATGTCTGCAGTGCAGGGGCGCCACTGCAACTGAGGCCTCCTGGGGACATGGCGCTTAATCTCCAAGTGCATATGTACTTGCATTATAGCTGTGGAGCCCTAGGCACTCCAGGAGGAAATACTTGGTAGCAAGAACCCCTTAAGTGACCTATCCAGTGACATCATCTAGACATTTATCTCCCATATTCCAGAAAGCTGCGCTATGTGGTGGGAAAAAGGGCCATGGGCTCATGGCATCATGGTGGTACGCGGGAGGGCACACCAACTGTGTGACCTGGGCTTGGGTGTCTAATCTGTGTACCATTTTCCCTGTCTGTTAAATAGTGAAAGGAATGCATGTTTGTCATGTTGTTCCCCTAAAACCACTGTCAGGAACAAGTGAGTTTTTTTAGTCAAAGGCTCAAGATGAAGATGGAGTGTGCTGTCAGCCTCCATTTCCTGTTTATGTGACGTGCTCTCTTGGCACCCTGCTCAGCACCCTTGCAATGAGTCACTTCTATTTTCCATGTTTTGCCCAGAGACGGCCTCCTTTGTCTTCTGGTGGCTTGCACCGTGGCTCTTTTTCAGTGGTTGGCTGCTTTGACAAGCTCTGAAGTGGACAACTCTGGAGTTGCTCCAACCCCAAATCAGGATGGCTACCCGCCCAGCTCCTTTGCTCATGTGGCTCATGAGCAAAGACACTTTCCAGGCTCCCATGTTGAATCAGGATGGTGCCTGAATCCCATTCTTGCTTGGGGACCTTCTCATCCCCCTGTTTTCCCCAACCCATTGCATTTCTCCTGGGAGCTTCTCCCAATAAATGATTTGCATGTAAATCCCCATCCTTCCTAAGGTCATGAAAACATTGACCTAAGACAAATTTCCAACGTGTAACTTCAGGTAAAGAGGCTTATTCATAAGGACACTGTTTTCCCCTCATCTATCCAGTAAGATTATTGAGTATTATATTTTAGCTATTCAGTAAATGGTATTAGTTGTTTCTAAGATATAGTGAAGTCTTCTGTAAATAGTCAATGTGGGTGAACTGTTAATTTTATGATATATGAAGGTTTTCTAGATTGATCAACTCAATATGGTGTTGAGGCTCAGCTCTTTGTTTAGTTTAGGATTTCTTTTACATTCCAGGATCTATCTTTTCTTTTCTATCGCATGATTCCATGTCTGTCTTTGCCCTAATCCTGGGGTTGAGCCTCTGGGCAGTCTCTGGCAGACACTGTCCCTGAGGGAGGACTTTGGAGCCTTTGTGGAAATAGCCTGTGCTTCAGTGTGGAGGGACCTGCCTTCCTTCGTTCCCAGGTCAAGCGCAGGCTGCAGCTCCCTCAGTGGGCACTGGCCACATGCATTTACTGCCTGAGAGGAACTGTGGTGGGACAGCTGGGGACTTGCAGGCGGAAAGGCTCCCATGGACGCAGAGCACTCGCCCCCTTGGGTGGCACTTTGCTGTTGGGAAATTGTGATGAGAACTACGTGATCAGGAAGACACAGCTCCAGACAGAGGGCCGGAGAAGTCCTGTTTGATCAAACACTGTGTGTCGCTGCCCTCTTCAAGGGGGAAAGGCCAGAGATTTGTCCTCTCCACTCCACTGCACACCCTGACTGCCACATCTGCATGCTTGCTCCAGGCTGTGACCAGTTTGTTCTGTAGCTCTGCGTAGGAAGTGACAGTTGTTGAGAAATGTCAAGTGAAAAGATGTCTCTCAAGGACGTCTTTCAAAGAAATGAACAAGATTAGAAAACTGTGTCCTTGGTATGCAAAAAAGACAGGAAACAGAAGAACAGAGAGCCCTAGGCAGGAGGAGTCTAAGAGACCCTGTGGTCAGATTCTTCACGAGAAAACTGGCACGCACAGGAAGATAGTGTTGGCCCCAAAGTCACACGGCGACCTGGTGGCAGGTGTGGATTTAGAATCCTTTTAAAATATTTTACTGTGTTTAAAAATAGTTTGCTGTGCAGTGTGTCTACCATTTGAACCTTTGCTATGTTCCAATCTCATGTAGATCTTCTGGAGTGTTAATGGCAATCTTAGACCTTGATGATATTGTGAGAGTTTATACAGCCTGCTCTAAAGTGGCTCAAACCATGGTTGCTCTAACTACAAAATTCTTATTCTTTCCAAGATATGGCGCTACCTCAGAGTGTTGGTCTCCAGGCTGTATGAGGATTGCATATACAAATGTAGAGAAAAACGGAGGAACTGGATGGGGCCAGGCAGGAGGCTGGAGCACTGAAGCTGGAGGAGCGGTGTTGGCAGGGGGCCTTTGACATTCCTGTCAGCCACAGGGGTGGTCAGCAGGAATTTTTAGGCTGATGACATAAATGTACAACCCTTTGGCAATGTCTTTTGTTTCAGATCTAAAGTAGTTTTATGCATATAAAACGTCTATGAGAGAACGGACAGGATGAGTGAGACACATGAAAACATATGCTGTGCTGCCTTGTAGTTTTACAAGTCATGGGGTCAGGACAGTTAGAGTTTTAGAATGAAAAAAATCTGTTTAATCTCTTATGATAAAAAACATTGTCTCATCCATGGAAATAGAATTGAGAACACAGTGTTATTAAGTTCCAGAATGGATTCGAATGACACTAAATGAAAGCCTTCCTCCATGTGGCCACTATTAAAAGGCCAGTACATGCGAGTAAACAGTACCCACGCATTATGCAGTCCCATGACAAGGTAAGAATGCACAATGTACAGAGGGAAACACTTGAGGTTCTTGGGAAACCTGGATTCTTGTTATACCAAACTATCCTGTGGATTAAGAAGAAATTAAACGTGGGTGGTCAGAAGAGAGGGCAAAGTGGTTTCAGCACAGCAACACATTTATAATGTGTGGTGAAGAGACTTCTGTTCCTGTTAGATTATATTTTTCATTTTAATATAGTGGAATAAAAAACTTGTAAAGAAGACAAAAATGCTTGCACATTCTCGTGTCACTTTCAGTACTTTAGCTTTTTACTTCCCAGTCACTGCAATTGTGTTTGTTCTCTTGAGTAATTACAATTCTACACACAGTTCTATGGGGGTAATTTTTCTAACAGAATAACATTTTAGCCATTTTCTAGGTTATTATATACTTTTCATTAAGGTGATTTTTAATGATTCTTTGTACTTGTTGAGTGAATAGGAAATGAAATGATTCATGCCCTTTTTATGCTATTGAATATTTAGCGGTTGTTATGAATGGTGATAAATTTTACCAAAACTTTGGTATCTCTTATAGTGGCATATATCCCTTAATCAGGTAATTTTGAACAACATTACCTTGCCTAGGTAGATTCTACCTTGTTATGACAGACATATTTTGAACTCAATTTGGTATGTTTTACTTGAATTTGTATACCTATGTTCATAAATAGATTTGACATAATTGGATACAAGAAGAAAGTTTGCTCTTCCTGAAAGCCCATGACCTCTGTGCTAGAAAAACTTGATTTTGGGTTGTCTCTTTTGTCATTATATGACCTTGAATAAATTAGTCTTACTTTTTTTTTCTTTACATCAGTTATTTTATTTTAAAGAAAAAGAAAAAGAAAAACAATGGTACAAAATCTCAAAACAAGATTTTAGGAGAGTAACAATGGTTAGTACATTGTGTATTGTTACTG
>NW_004524625.1:8716945-8737258 GCF_000260255.1 Octodon degus | reverse complement strand
TGTCTTCTGACCTTTGGTGAAGAGCTTGGATAGAGTTATTACCTTAGCACCAGGTCCGGATCTACAAAGTTCAGATTCCTCCAGGTGGGTGTTGCTTGGATCTGGCTGCTGTGCTCTACTTCTTTCTGCTGCAGCCGTTAGAGTTGAACCCTTTGTGTCTCTCTGGCAAGTTGTTCTGCTCCTGAATCAGCTGGGTGAGTCTTGCCTCTAGCCTCTTTTCAGGGAGTTCTGCTGAAGGGTTCTGTGCTGGGCCTGCGCTCTGGGTCTATTCAGGATCCCTCCAGGCCCTGAGTCATCTCACTCACTCGTCGGACCTGCGCTCTGGGTCTGTTCCTAGTCTTACTTTTTATTTTATCTGTTATTTTATTTTTATCTGGACATGTATCTTGAAAAATAGCATTCTAGAGATAAGATATTTACCTGTGAGTAAACACTGAAGCCTGAACTGTAATTTGAATATTATATTTAAATTCTGAAAGGCAACTTGAATGACCTACTGCATAGATAAAATTTATTGTAAATTCACATAGGTATGCACTATACTTAAGACCATGACCTCTTTCTTTATTACCTTGTTATCAATCATTAGCCCAGTGAAACTGGTGGGATGAGGTTCAGATTATGGCAAATGTGTTCAAAGATTATAGGCAGGCAGTTACCAGTATGACGTGTCTGGTGGATCTGAAGACAGTTTGCTGAATGAATGTGGAGGACTGCTCGGTGAGGCCAACTGCACAAAGGTACAGGCTCAGGGGATGCTCGTGTGTAGGCCCAGATCTGGGAAATGGGCACCTTGGAAGAGAGTCATGAGCTTTTGGTTTCCATTGAATTTCCAAGCTCTGTTTTTTGTTTGTTGATTTCAAGAAAATTCCCTGACTTTTGTGAATTTTACCATCTACATAAAGGTATAATGTGTCTATTATAGGAACACATGTAGTTCTTCAGGTTGTAAGTGATTGATACGTAGCAGCCCTTGTTTTGTGGTGTTCCCTTAATGGAATCCCCTGTCCAGACTAACATTTCTTTCTTTTTTTTAATGGATTCAACTCATTTATTAAATTTTAAAAATTACATATAAACAATATGTGGCTTTAAATGCTGCACAGAACATTAGTTTATTTTTCATATGATTTTATTTTATAAATTAGTAGTCTGTCATATTTTAAAATTCACATTAAAGACCTGATCTTTCAATTCATTCTTGAATGATGCTATTATTTTCTTTTGCTTCTCTCGCTCTGTTTCCTAATAGTTTTTAATACCCTTAAATGTCCAACTGTGCTTACCAGGATTGTTTATTCAATACGGAAAGCATTCCTAGCTGTTGTTCAAGGTAATCATATCTGTTCACACAGTATTCACTGCTGACACATCAGACAATACTGCCTGTGCTTATTATTCATGTACCTATTTATGTTCATTTTTCTTTCCTCAAAGTCCAGACTAACATTTCTGTGGTTGAAACTTCTTTGAATTAAGATAAACAGATCTGTCAGTTTCCAAGCACAAAGTTACTTACTGGACAGTTCTATTGTCTAAACACACACATACTTGTCGACATATGGAGGTTACATAACCATTTATTTCATTGTTAATTCATTTGAATCGTTTGTGTCAGTGTCATTACTGAGGGGTTGATTTTATGTTAAATTTGGAGCTATAATTATTTACTTATATACTTTCCAAAAGACAGCAGTAAAAAAAATTGTTTCCACAGTGACTGACATACATCAAGCAGTGTCATGAAGAGCTAGAAACTGTGAGATTTCTCAGAAAGCATCATAAAAACCCTGCAGTGGGAAGCTCAGTGACCAATTTGATGTTTGAAGGACTGTCTTACAGGTGATAAACAGCCCTTTCTAAAAAGCTGATGGGTGACTTTCAAGAGAACTCGGCTAACTTCGGAGGTACTTACTTCAGTTCAGAGAAAGAACAAGGCCGTGACAGCTGTGCTGTGACACACTCATATCCTCCCGCAGACTTAAGAACAGAGCACTGTCACTCCTGAGTGACACACAAGGGCATTGTTCTGTGCAGAGGTCATCCAAAATCCGAACCTTGGCCTCCAAACTTGATTGAGGTCACTGGAGAAAAGCCGGCAGACTTTCACTCAGCCCAAGTTCTTCTTCTATGGCTGAGATAAAATGATGCGCCCTGCAGTGGACCATATATTAGAGCTGGGAAAAGGGGTGTGGAGTATAGTCGGCTAATTAGCTTCTGTACCTGCCCTCTCACAACTGGCTAGAGCCACCTGGCTGTTTTGTGCTTCATCATAAATCTCAATTCTGTCCACACAGGTAAGCTTCATATTGTTTTTTAATTAATATATTATGTTGCTTGTTACATATTTATGGAGGTAGCTACTTATTTATGCTAATAAACACTATAATTGCATGAGCCTTTGGTTCTCTTGAGTTTTCTGTAGAGTTTTAAATGTTTGTACAATGTTAGCATAAAGTGTAAATAGCTATAGAATTTTATTTATTTACTTATTTACTTCTAATTTTTTAAAGAATAAAAGATAATAATAAAAGCGCACTAGGAATAATATAAAATTTCACTAAAGAAAGTCACAATAATTCAGCAATGGTTGCTGTACTGCATGATATTTTCTTAAATTAGTTGTTCAAGTTACCAGATAGAAATGTATAAAATTGGTATAAAAACCCAAAACAACAACAAAAAAGTATTAAGAAATTTAGAAAAAGAATAAAAAAGACAAACATTTAAAGCATTAACTGCTACTTTCAAAAGACCAGCAGCAATAGGCAGTATGATTATCCCAATTACCCTGCATATATACATGGATATATATTTTCCCTTCTTTCTTTTGTCCTTTTCCTCATCTCTGATTTTCCTTCCAAGCTATACACTTTTTAAAAAAGTGATGGATGTTTGTATTATCTGATGCCCGGCCAGTTCTGAAATGCCACTTACACACACACTGTATAGCCATAATCCTAGTCAGGAATGACCTTACCCACTTAGGGTGGTTAGGTCCGACTTCAAAAATGCCCTCATTTCATAAAATGTAGAAGGAATGTGAGGAGGCCATGAATAGCCACTCTTCCTGCTCCCTAGTACTTGAGTTCATGGGCATTTTAGACTTTCAGTGAGAGTTGGTTTTGCTTTCTTTCCTGTTTTAATTTTTTTATTTGACCAGTGGTTCAACCACATAGATTAAGATGGATTAAGATGTTGGATCCACCTGCCAATAGGTGTCTTCTTAATGACATTTGGTGGAATTCTTTGTTTTGGGATCTTATAGGAATTTGGGATCTTGTCGTATTTGCTAACAAGTTAACATGTACTGAAAAGAACTATACTGAATAGGGAGCAACTTAATAATTATGGTCACATGACACTGGAAAAATATAAGATTGATCCGCAATCTTTCTTGCTTTCCTTAGTATCTTAAGAAATAATTAGGGGGCTGGAGAGATGGCTCAGTGGTCTAAAGCACCTATTTGGAACAAGCTTGGAAAAGCACAGGGACCGCAGTTCGATCCCCCAGCACCACATGCCAGCCAGCTGCGCCCCCTGGTGGGCTGAGCTGCCCCCCCCACGCACACACACACACACACACACACACACAATAAATAAATGTAAAAAAAAAAAAAGAAACAATTAGGCATTTTACTGCTAGATAACTGTGGTCTGCTTTCCATGTCGTCAGTCTGTGACATCAACAGCAGAACATGTTTCCCTTCATTGACAGGAGTGGAGTATGGCAGAAAACACCAGTGTTGTGGTCATATAGAACTATACTTTAGCCTCTCTGTGTGTACTACCAATGGGATGTTGGATACACTACTTAGAAACCTTTAGTTTTTTATCTGTGAAATGGGGCAGTAACTCCTATTTTGTACATATGCTGTGACTTTAAAATATTGTATTTTATTTTTTAATTGACAAAATATAAATTCATTTATTTTGCATGTATTTGGCACAGGGGCTCGCTATACAGCTTGACTCATAGTGAGCCTACTGTTTTCAGCCTCGCCAGTGCTGGGATTACAGGCATGCACCACCATGTCCAGTCTTGATGGCTGGCTCAGCACACCTGAGGGCAAGGCTGGCACAGCATATGGTGCCTGGGATTAAACCCCAGTCCTTGTGCTTGCTTAAGCAGGCTCTTAGTCCACTGAGCTATCTTGCCAGCCCTATTTTTTATTTTACATGATTTTATTTCTACATTTTCTCTTCATTTGCAAGAGGGTATCCCTAAGTTGTGCAGGCTGGCCTTGAACTTGTGATCTTCCTGCCCTAGGCTCGCAAATTTGGCCTTATAAGCACGTGACCACACCTGGAGAAATATTTTTATCCTCTTCACTCTTTTGATGAAGAGAAGTCTTAAACAATATGGTAAGCCAATTTATTCATGTTTCCCTGTGCGATTTGTGGCTCATGTTGTGTAAGAACTCATCCCAATGCTTTCGTCACTGATCTGCAACGTCGGCTGTGTTTTCTTTCCTGGTAATTATCCTTTGCGTTTCCTCTTCTGAATATATTTCAGTATTAGACTGCCAAGCTACACGGAAAAATGTTGAGATTCAATTGAACTTTGGTGTTTTAATTTGGAGAAACTGACTTTACAATATTGATTTTTTTTTTTTTCCGGTACCAAGGATTGAACTCAAGACCCTGCGCTTGCCAGGCAAGTGCTTATTCTACTGAGCTATTTCCCCAGCCCTATAATATTGATTTTAACCAAAACAGTTTGCAAAATTCTGTTTTTCTAGAATTAATACAATATTCTGCCAATCTTTCTGACTATTCTTTTGGGTTGAGTAGCTACCATATCTACTACAAAGTATAATAGTTTTTTAAAAATTTCATTTTTCTGGGTAGTTCTTCAAATACAGTATGTAAAAGAATCAACAATGATGGACATTCTTGTAATATTCTTGATTTTAAAGGGGATTTTATTTAATATTTTAACATTTTTTAAAAGTAAACTGAGGCACAACAAAATTTTTAGGGCATTTCACTAACTAAATAGTGATTCACGAAGTGGGACGCCCAGGCCAGAAGTGGTTAAGAAATCCCAATGTATTATGTGTGGCTTTTATAAGATGAACATAGAAGTAAAACAAAGAAAAGGCTTGATTGTTTGCAGTTTCACAGTTTTCCATCTGATATATCCCATTGGAAAGTCTCCCATTTAGTAATTATATATTTATGAGAATGCTTAAGTTTGGTAATTGGATGAACTTGAATTCTGATTTTCCCTAATACAATCATCAACAAGAAATGGGCCACATTAAGTTTTGCTTACATTTGCAGTTTAAAAAGGGTTAAAGTGTTTATAGAGCCTCGCTGGCTTTGTCTACCCAGGATTCTGTAGGCTGGATCTCCATTCTAATTTACTTTAACAATCTTGGGTACATTTACTGCAGGTTCATTTGGTAAGTGTTCTTTATCAGCTTAAGGCAATTTGCCTCCATTTACTAATTTACTGAACATTATAACTAAGAAACAATATAAAATTTAATTAAAATTATTTTCTGAGTGTATTTAGATGATTTAGATTTTTCTTGGAATATTTTTCTTGGTTAATTACATTGATTTTTGCATTCCCAGGGCAAAGGAAACTTAGTTACACTATTTTCATTTAACTTAAAAAAATGGATGCATTTATTATCTTTGCTACTTTAAGTTTGCTACTCTGAACTAATAGTTCTTTCTCTTTAGTAGTATTTCTCAGGTTTATTTTATATTTCAATGGTCTGTCAATAAATCCAATATCTTTAATTGAATTTGAGATTTGTGTTGGACTTGTCTGTCTCTCTGGTGGTTGGGCTCCAGCCAGTAACTCCACAAAGGTTGCCTCTTTCTGTCTTTTCTTTATCATTGTCCACCCAAACCCTGTTCATTCATGAACATCCATACTGTAGTTTCTTTGTATGTAAGGACTTTCTAGGTTCCTGTAACTAAAAAGAATTGCTTTGTTTTTAGGTTTCTATCATTTTTTACTAGTATTTCTACTTAGTCTTCAATCCATTCTTTGTTTATATATTATATTCTTTACATTTTGGAAGGCTCTTGAGAGCAAAGATGATGTTTTATTCACTTCTGTATTTCTCATACTCACTCCTGGATAAAGCCAGAGACAGAACTGGGCAGTGGAGGAGTTAAATTGATAGACAGTGTTTGAATTCAGCTCTTCCTGGCTGAGTGACTTTGGCCTTCTTAATAATTGCCCTTCAACTTAGGCATCACCATCTGTAAAGTTGGTATTTGACCTATTTCATGTGATTTTTTTAAATTTTTTTTATTTATTTGTGTGTGTGTGTGTGTGTGTGTGTGTGTGGCCAGCTCAGCCCACCAGGGGACGGGGCTGGCTGGCATGTGGTGCTGGGGGATTGAACCGTGGCCCCTGTGCTTTGCTAAGCTTGTTCTAAGTAGGTGCTTTAGACCACTGAGCCATCTCACCAGCCCCAATTTCATGTGATCTTAAGGACAAGATCAAACAAATTTTATTATTAAAATAAAATGGCTGACACCAAGTTATTCAGTACATGCTTGCTGAATGAGGTTTAATTTACTTAGTAAAGGAATATGATTTTAGTGCCAATTTTAAAATATTTTTTAGCGATTACTTTAAGCATTGCATAAAGTTTTCCTGTAGGGCTGCCACAGTAAAGGAAGCTGTTCCCAACCTGTACTTGTCAAAGAAGTATCAGCTTCAGGCTATTTGGCAAATATTTTTTGCAAAGCATTGTGTGAGTTAATAATTCTTCAACTTCTCTCCAGATAATGAGCCTTTCATCACATTATCTTTGCAGAGAGAGCGGCCGAAGGCTTGGCCAGTGTTCCCATCTGGAGCTGTGCTGCATTGAGGAGACTGGGAAGATGTCAGAGTGGACGGTTCCAGCTACCGCGAAGCACCTCTCCAGTTCCCAAGGAAGGTCAAGGACTTGGTACTTAATTTACCTGGTGATAGGGTTTTCACCAGGAATTCTTACACTGTTGAGCATTAGGTATGAAAACAGATGTCCAAACATTATGTAAAATATGATCAATTAGACTATAACCTACAAGGGTCGGCCAGATCGCTCGCAGATTAAAGTGCGTACAATGCAGAAACCAGAATTCAATTCCGGGTGTGCCGTGCTGGCCCTGCCCCTGGGTGGTGCTGAGACTGGGCATGGTGCTGCACACCTGTAATCCCAGCTCTTGGGAGGCTGAAAACAGGAGGATCCCTACAAGTCAGATCTAGGTAGTGAGACCCTGTAGACTCTGCACTAAACACACACACACACACACACACACACACACACACACACACAAATATTATAACCTACAGGGGCTTGCTTGATAGCTCAGTTGTTTAAAGTGCTGTTAGGGCATATGTAGTTAGGCACAGGGGACCGCGTTTCGATCCCCAGGTCCACAAGCTGCACCATCCCCGCCCTTAAGGCAGCCAGAACTAGCCAAAAAAACCTTCCCCAATGTTAAAGACAACAATATGCAATGTATTGATTATTATAACGGGCCTACTAACCTGTTTTGAAACTGTTTCAGGGCTATTTTCTCATTAAAATGAATAAAACATTTAAAAAAAGATTATAACCTACAGTGGCTTAAAATTTTAAGGTATAGCTAAGAGAATTTATTAACATTCCCTTTATTAGCATCATTTAGTATTATCCAGTGGTCAGTAAAGGGTAGATAAATGACTCCACAGACTCATTTCAATCACCACATGACTTGTAGCCTTTATTAATTACTCTTCAACTTAGGATTCACCATCTCTAAAGTTGGTATTTGGCTATTTCTGTCACTCTTTCCCTGAGGGTCTGTGTTTCTACTTCTTTGTGGTTTTGCTGTCCCATAAACTCTCATCACAGAGATCTTACTCAGAGAATTCTCTGGCTAGACTGTATCAGGCCAGCCTTCTCTTCAATACCCATTTTAAGGGCTATGCTTTGCAGGCAGCCTTCTTTGAAGCAATCATTGACAAGTAATATGTAGTTATTGAGTAAATATACACATTTAAAGTGATAAAATATTTTAGTTGAATAATAAATAGCTTAAATGTGCTGTTGTGCATGAGTGAGGGTTCACTAGTAGAACAGATTTTATATCTGTCTGTCTGTAATCTATCCCTTTCCTTTTCTCACTCTATCTACCTATCTATCATCATTTATCAATTAATTGATCACCTATCTAACGGATATATAAAGGACTTAGAAGGTTTGCTTGCCACGGCTTCCAGCAGAGTCAGAGGTGGGAGAGTGCAAAGGGCCATCTGCTCCCTGGGCATCTGCACATGCACCTTGCAGTGAGCGATTGTCACTGGCACTCCTCAGTGAAGATCTGAAGGGCCTAGGCAAGGTAGGACGACCAATGCTCACTGCAAAGTCCTGTGTGAGCCCTTATCAACAAGTCAAAGGGTCCATGAAGAGTCTGTGCTGGAAGCTTGGAAACAAACATAGGAAGGGGATGACAAAGGCTGAGCTCCTCAGGAGGAGCAGAAGTGAGCCCTCTGTCTTCTTTCTCTTTTTATTCTACCCAGTTGCAAG
Organism: Octodon degus; assembly: GCF_000260255.1. Lineage (NCBI taxonomy): Eukaryota > Metazoa > Chordata > Mammalia > Rodentia > Octodontidae > Octodon > Octodon degus. The sequence goes on along the minus strand of NW_004524625.1, from coordinate 8,728,730 downwards.
CCTGTTGGTGCTCCTACACCTAGGGTGCTCTTCCCACTCTGCATGGGACACATCCAGAACTGCATTATACCAATTAACTGGCCATTTCTTATTCAACTTGACACCACAATTGACTGTCCCACATTTTGTACCAGGTACTAAGCTGGAATCTGACACTGATTACTCTTGACAAGCTGAAACCCAGTAGGATACAGGACAGAGCAATAACATGTTGTTAATTGTTTTGGTAGTCTCATAAAGTGCTATGTGGGCATCCAGGATACAAGGCCAACATCTAGCTGTTCTGTCGGGCAACATATGTACTTATGACTCCCTCATGGGCTGCCTTCAGATTATTCTCAGCATGATGGCTGGGTTTCATAGTATGACTCTTAGGTAGGCAAGGAAAAAGAATGACATTTTAAAAATGAGAACTCACAGGGCATCATTTGCATCACTCCCTATTGGAGGGCAGAGACTCAGGCTTGAGAAGTACACATACACTTCATCATTTAATGAAAAGAGCGCCAGCGTCACGTTTTAGTCAGCGGGACGAGTAACATCACTGTGGCCATCCTGCAAAATAAAAACTGCCATTCAGCCACACGGTCTGTTCTGCTTACTTGTTCATTGTATTCTGTGAGGAAAAAATCCATGTTGCATGTAGATGCAATATATTCCATGAGCTTATTTCCAAAACCTGTAAGCCATGGAGTTGCCAGGGAGATTGTGTTTCCCTGGAGCTGTGCACAGCAGAGAGGGCTTCAAGGGTGAGGAGGGGGTGGGGTGGCCAGGTGGGAAGAGAGGAGGAGGGCAGTGAACCCAGACAGAGAGAAGCGAGGGCCAGAAGCAGCCGACACCTGACAGAGGCTTTCTAATAAGGGCTGGTGTTATTAAGCCTCATTTATCTCAATTTAGGTGTAAATAATTAATTGTATGGTAAAAAATAATGAATTTCTGCTTAAATCTTATTTGTTCAGGTTGCATAATCAATTTGAGAAATAAATAATTAAAATTTAAGTTTTAGTGATTAAGCTTCATGAATGTGGGCTTACTTCAAATTGTTTGGGAGAGGAAATTTAATAGGTTCTGAGAAACAGTAGCAACTGGGAAGAAAGTGTCAGAGCTGGGGACTTGGGAAGAGGCAAAGAGTAATATTTGTTTCCTGAGGAATACAGTCAAGTCTTTTGGTATTTCCATTGCGTATAGATGCAATATACAGTAGCACTGAGTCTAATATACTTTCGTGTGAAGCTGCATTTTAATTTCTTTTTTAATGTTTAGTAGCTGAGTGTGTTTAGAACAAATACTAGCTTTGAAATCCCAGTTTTTTTTTTCTTTCTAAAATGGGAATAATGGTAGTAGTTCTCTTAAAAATTATTTGGTGCTGTGTATGATGATGCTCTAAAGTCTATACTTAGCACAGTCTCTGGAACCTAGTAAGTAGTCAGTCAAAGATAAAACTACGATGATGAATTTACATATTTTGAGCATTTGTTATGCAAATGTTTGCCTAGCTTGTTTCTTTATAATAGTTTGTAGAGTGGTGTGGATAGCCTATGGCCCTCCAGGTGAAACCCTTACCCTGGGAAAAGGCTTTCATACTGGCTCAAAAAAGATGTTAAAAAAAACAATGGACCCAGAAGTTTCTGTGACGGGAATTGTCTTGCCGATGAGTGGTCGGAGCATTCCAGTCCATGTCACCTGGATGTGTGCACCGACCTCCAGGGCGCTGCAGCGCTCCTCCGCGCCGCTTGCAGCTCGAAAGCCCAGCAGTCGGGCTGCCTGCACTGCGGTGAGCGCGGAGGGAGCAGCGCAGTCAACGCCCTCCCTCTTCAGGCTTCTGTCTCCGCTGTGGCTGGGCGAGGCCTGAAATCTCTGTGGGCTCAGCCCTTCATACTGTAAATGTATTTCAACACGAACAAGGATACCAGCCCCAAAGTGGGAAAGCGGGCTGTGCAGGAGAAGGAGTAGGCGGCTATTTCCTCTCGCTAGCCACATGATCCTGAGCAACTGTCTTGTCTTCTGAGTCTATTTTCTTATCTGTAAACTGAGGATAATAAAGTTTCTCAGGTTACCAGGAGAGGTAAATAAGTATGAGAATAAACATAATGTTGAGTCAAAAAAGGGCCTAGTCAATGCCATTTTTAAGAAAATTATTTTAAGGAAAAAATACCAGAGGAATCTGGACAGTCACCCTGGTGGGGGCTGCCCAGTAAGCAGAGCCCAGAGCAGGACCGTCAGCCACCAATGAACACATAAGTCAGCCCAGCCACAGTAACCCAGGCTAAGCTGAGAGCGGCAGTACCCATGCTTCAGAGCATCAGCCAATCCTTGGTTGATCCCTAAATATGGAAGCCATTGACTTTGAGGTGGCATGTTATTAGTGATATTTTGTACATGACCCCTAGACATGAAACCCAATCAAAAACTACACGTCATTTGATCCTATCTTTGCTCTCATTGTCTGTGGGGATAAAATGTCAATATTTAACAACATGTCTGTTTCTGTTGCAGGTAATTATAAGGTTGGTTTTGAAACACTACAGAAATGGTTTTGGTTTTGTAACAACATGGAAATAAATAATTTGTACAACTAAAAAAATCACAAAATGGAGTTTCAGAACAGGTTAGTGGGAGAGTTACAATAATTAATATATTGCCTATTATTTTCTTCATGGTAGTTATTTAGGGTATAAGATATAGGCACAATGTCTTATTCAAACAGGGGCCAGGGAGATGGCTCAGTGGAATAAGTGCTTCCCTGGCAAGTGCAAGGGCCTGAGTTCAATCCCCGGTTCCACCAAAAAGAAAAAAAAAAAGATTACAAACAATATTAGCACTTGTCTTTTTAATGAACTAAGAGAAAATAGTTGAAAGGCTAGTTAATGTTTCCTTAATTTCTTACTCTTTTATAGGACAGTAATCTCAAGAATTATGTGTAAAATAACTTTACACACATATGGAATTGGAAGTTGTCAAGTCTGAATTTTCTCCTTCTGTTCATTTTAGAAGGTTCTCTCACCTTCTGCTAGCTGTGGAGATGAGTAACCATCCAACTCTTCATGCATATTCAATGTGGAAAAACAGTAGACTGTGTGAATATTTTCCAATTCTTGGGAGCTTAGATAATATAATGAACCTACTGATGACAGGAAAAACTATTTTGCCCTGAAGTATGTTTTTAAGGGCTATTGTGGGCTGACTACACGCCTCTTCTTGCCTTGTTTTGTAATTTTAAGGTATTGTGGGCCAGGGAGATGGGTCAGTAGAATAAATGCTTGTCTGGCAAGTACAAGGGCCTGAGTTCAATCCCCAGTTCAGCAAAAACAAACAAACAAACAAACAAACAAACAAACAAACAAACAAACGTATTGTGCCGTCCTGAATTACAAGCCGGGCATTCACCAGCAACTGCATTGTCACTTCAGTCAACCAAAGTTATTCATTCAATCATATTTAATTTATGCTTCCCTCCTTCCCTCTTTTCCTCCCTCCAGCCTTTTCTCCTGCCCTCCCTTTCTTCTTTTCTTTTCTAAAGGCCTCTTATATTACAACTACAGGTTTGGACTTGGAAGACATTTTATAAGGCAACATGTGACCATGTTGATTAGTTAATTGACAGAGTCAAGGTATCATTAAAATAACATACAGGTTCCATTTTACCTTGTAACAATGAAGGCATATTTAGTCATCAGTATTTTGGTACAGAGCCGGAGGTTTTATTTGACTGAGTCTGCTGGTACAAGGTCACAGTCACTTTACTCACAAAGCCCTCTCTCCCCATATCTCCCAAAGTATAATTTTCAGATTTTTTAGATTAGAGCTAATGCATAGGTCTTTGTCAACCAAATCAAACACAAAATCTCTTGATTATTATTTGCTCAAGGAAATACTTTCTAATCCTAGGAACTTGAGGTTTATGTAGCTCCAAAGAGAGAGCCTAACTTGCTTAAGATTCCTGTAGAATCCAAGACTTCTTCTCATTGATGAATTAAATGCTAATATGACACTAACACGGCACTCTCTCAAAATGCAGAAGTGGGCAGAGAAGACAGCAGGCCAGCTCTTCCTCAGGTAAGAAGTTAGTTTCATAAAGAAAACTACTTTGGAAAGGGAACTGAAGCTACATCAAGAGAATCCTTAGCAATGCCAAGGATGAAAATTATAAGCAAATTTAGAGTATTTTTTTGTATAGATCAGCCATTAATGAAAGGAACATTAGTCATGGATGAATGGGACCCATTTGGGCTGGTTGTGCTGGTAATGTCAGATCTACTGTATAATTTTAGACATTTGAGATTGGATCAAAATACATGGTGGACATTTAAATTAAATTATTATAGTGAAAGCTATGTTGGCATTTGTCCCGCTTGAAACACTCTACCCTCACTCTGAACACGTTCAACCCATTCTCACTGCCACTTCCTGAAGCAATTCTGGAGGTTGTCTTTTATGAATGCCTTTATGAGTGTCATTTGGCAGGGAATGCTGCTGCCAAGTGCCACCGAAGGGGCAGGTAGGCTTATAGGACATTATGGGGCATCCTCGTCCATCTTAATAAATAGATCTGGCTCTGTGTCACTCCTGGCTCTTTCGCACAGTTGAAATGACCACAAAAAGTAAACATTTTGAATCAGTTTAGGATATTGAGGCAGCCACTACAGAACAACTAAAAATCTTTCCATGAATAAGGACTTCTGAAACTGCTTCAGCAAATGGCAAAAATGAATTGTATTCAGTGGAAGGTGGCACATTTGCTGAGGCACTGGTGACAATGTGTCTGTGAAAGGGAATTTTAAAATTTAAACATTTACCGTATTTTGTGATCAAAGTTCTATGTGCACACCCAAATTGTACCAACTTATACACTCCTCACTCAGGAGGTCACCCTGAGCTAGTGCACTATCTTCAGATGTCGTCAGCAATCCCTGATATAAGATGCCTGAGCTGGGGGAGCCCCACTCTGTTTAGTGCCATGGCTTTCACTGGCCCCCTGTTTTGTGCTTCATTCTGAGCAACTGGAAATGAAGGCACAGCCCCTTACATAGTGCATTTCAATATCTTTTTTAAGGAGAATGATATTTTTTAACTGGAAAACATAAAAATCATAACTGGAGATTCACAAAGGAAATTTTAACTGGGAAATCATGGACGTTGCTTAAAAATGACTGCTTTCCTTCGACAAATTATATGTTACAAAAGTACCACACTGGGGCTACTCAGATGTAGTTGGTCCAGCGGGTGTGAGACACGAAAGCGTTGGACAGGCCCCTTCACAGGAGTGACATCTGGGTAGCTGCACACAGCAGCATTTCGTAAGTGCGATGGTTACCACTCTTGCATCACCCCTGAGTCCTCTGGCCTCGTGATCATCCATAAAACAATGTTACTTCGCTTATCCTCCCTTAGCAAGTCATAGAAACTGCCTTAACTGCCAGAAAGTGAGGTATGATGCTCCCAAATATTAAAGGGAAGAGCCTTCTAGATTCTAAGTCAAGTTTTTTCTCACATACCATTTTCTGGAAAGAGTGAAACAGAAGTTCATGCAGATTATAAGCAAAAAAATTTTTTTAAAAAGATTCCTAGCAAGGGAACGAGTTAAGGGAATTTTGCCAAAAAGTAAAACAGTGGAACATCACTATTAGAGCTGTGAATTTCAGGCATGAAATGCAATTGTTTTACTGATTTTCACAGGGCTTACCACCTGGCACTCACCAAAGCTATTTTCAAACTGTCCCTCTTCATTCATGGGCATTAAAGCAATCAGCTGGCTGCTGCATTTGTCAGCGTATGGTCCATAGGTGCTTACTGAGCCAAGAGGCTGCCAAAAACAGGTTCAAGAATCGGAGGAGAGGCGGATGCCATGCTCTGTCTCCATGGCAAAACTGTTATTTCGAGGGTGTCATTGGTTTTTCCCAGTTATCCTGTGCACATTATGAATACTCTACCTAAATTCTCAAAATGAATCCTGTATTACTGTTCATTTGGAAATAAGCACTATGATGCATAAAACCTCGTGCCTCACAGAGCATGGGTTGGGTGTGTTGTTTTATTCTTCTGAATTTTCTGAACTGAGCAATTTTGTATGACAAGTACCATTTTTGGTGCAGTAATCAATTCTCTGTTGTATGTAACAAGCCCTTTCTGGAATGAATGTGTCTGAAAAGATGGATGTTTGGGGATAGAATCTGTTGTGCTGATTGCCTGCCAAGCCCAAAGCTTCTGTGGATGGAAGCATCCCTCGGGGTTGCCATGCATAGGCGGGATTTTGGTTTTGAAGTCCTGGCCGTAATTGATTGGACCGGGGCTCGCTGTCTGAATGAGCGCCGGCCAGCAGCTATGTGGTGGCTCGGTGTAAGAACTCTCCCCAGCTGTGGTGGTGGTGATTACTCCTGGTGATGATGAACTGAACTGTAAGGCCCTTTGCCATTGGGAGGTCTGAAGGGCATGAGCTGTAGACTGAGCCCCTCAACGCGGAGGCGGAGACCATGAAGAGGACATCGCGAGAAGCAGACACAGTGATCTGGGAAGGGTAGAAGCCCCAAAGCCCGAGGAGCTGTGCATTCGTGTAGGCGGGAAGCTTGAGAACCCCGGCAGCAGAGCTTCCAGGCGCTTCAGGGAGCGTCAGGGCCAACGTGGACAGGATGCGTGCTGAGCCCCTAGTGGCAGAGCCGTGGGATCGGTGTGGCCGGTCTCTGAGCGGGTGGCCGGAAAACCCGACTGCCCGTGTTCCGCGGAAGCACGAACGCGCTACCGTGCTGTTACAGTCTTCTTGTCTGTGTGAACGCTGCGAAAACTCTCCATCTTCTCTGTTTCCACTTGTAGAACAGTTGAGTGGAATGAGGTAAAGTAACAGGAATTTTCTCCCTCCACGTACATAGTTCATGCTGATTTTCAGCTTTTTCTGAAAGATTCCTACTCTCCCAAATAAACTATCAAAATTACTAAAACAAAAACACACAAAAAACCCCCAACAATGACAATAGCAGTTGCAGTTTTTGGTGGAGGGGAAGCTGGGCTGGCATGAATGACTTCTCAGTTCTGTCACTGACCGCTATGCTGATGGCTGGTGACAGGCAGGCACTGGACAGGCCTCCTTCTGAATTCCATCATAAGGAGCTTCAAAATAGTTCTCTTAGAACTTTTCCATCTCGCGGAAACCAAGAATTAAAGTAAACCAGTGAATGACCTAAGTGCACACTGTGAGTATCCAGAGTCAACCTCTGCAAGGTTGTCAGCCTGCAAAGGAGACAGACATACAGACGTGTAGGGCCGGAAGACTAGTAGACACTCAGGGCTGCGGAGATTGACTACAAGTCCAGGGCGGGGCCTGCCGCTCCTGACACGTTACTGCCAGTCCATCTTCTGTGACGCGGTTATTCTGGGCCCGCTGCTTTTATTAAGTCACATAACTCAGTCAGGTGTTTTATTACCAGGATCAGTATAATTTATATGTAAAAACACAATCAGTTTCCTTTGCCTTGCAGGAAATCTGACAGGAAAAATGTGACAGATGGCAGGTAGAATGTTTCCCAGTTGTGGTGTGGATCACAGAAAATTGGGCAGTTGGTTCTGCATTGGTCCTTGTGGCAGAAATCAGGGGAAAGAGGGAGACACACACTGAAGCCTCATTCATCCTGTTCCTTAGTGTGGGCTGTCTCAGGCAGAGGGAGGTGTTTGGAGACTGATTGATGACAAAATCTGCCAGAGTGCTGCTCCGGGCTGGAGGATGCTCAGAGACGACCGTGCACCGTAATGGCGATGCTGACTTGGTTGAAGTAACTGCTTTCTGTCCTGCCTCTTTCACGCCTGGTCAGAGGGTTCTAGAACTTGGTGACTGGAGAATATTGCTAATAAAGAGACAGTAATGTTGCTCCCCCTGCTGGGTGATCCCTCTTGGAGCATGGGGAGGACTACCGTGCATGAAGCGATGAGCACCACCAGGCTCCATGTAGGAGCCAGTGACAGGCTGATAGTTCTTTTTGGCCAGGTAGTCAAGAATCTATGAAAGAGAAAGAATTCTAATATGATGTTGATGTCCAGGGGAAACGAGTCTTAAGGAAAATCAGTGGTGGTCTAGAATTCAACTAAAGGTATACATTCTCAAAAATTTACCCTCCTCCCCACAGCAGGGCATGTTACATTTGCCAAGGGCATCAAGGTGCAAAAAGGTAAATGCGTTCCTTTTTGGAAGGAATTCACTGACTAATAGGGGAGGAAGATGACTAAGTACTTGAGTAGAGCAGAGAGCTGGAACTGCTGAAGGATTCCCCTTGGGGTGTCCTCAGAAGGTGGCAATTGCAGTGGACACTGACTGTGGTGGAGAATTGACTGGCTTGACCTCTACAGCAAAGCCACTCTTTACCAAGGCACCCGGTCCTGTCTAACTTCTTGGTAGACCTGGGTTAGCTCTAGTGTTTCCACTGAGAGAACAGTTTCTACTGACATGCTTACATGCTTTACCTTCTCCTTCCAAAATAAAGTCAAAGTGTTGAAAGTCTGACACTGAAAAGGTAGTCAGATATCTCTCCTCCTGACCCTTTCATTTGATAGATTTGGGAGGAGTATAAAGTTGTTAATGACTTTTTTTTGGTGAAAGCCTTTTTCTTTTTTAATTAAAAAAGACTATGACCTTGGCTAAAACATATCTATATGTCTCTGTCTGTCTGTCTGTCTGTCTGTCTGTCTGTCTCTCTCTCTCTAGTGTGTCTGTCTGTCTGTGCGATAAATAGTTAAAAGCTGCAGATTCAGCTTGCTTTTCAGGGAATTGCTTTAAATTACCAAACAGAGGGGGCACAAAGTGTCCTACTAAAGTAACAGATTCTTTAAGCCTAGACCTACTAGGTTGATAGGAATTAGATGATCCCATGGCTCTTTAAAACCGTCATCCAGGTGGTAGTGCAAATGAGGAGGAAAGATCAATTTTAGAACTGGAAGAATGGGGCTGTTGTGGCATTTTTTCCTAATGCTAAATTTTCCAGTCCATTAAACCATGCCTGGTGAAAAAGAAGAGAGAAGAGGAAGGGGGTCTGGTCTTCCTTTGCTGTTTCTTAAATCGTGTGGACTGAGAACTCTTGCTGAGACCAGAGAAGTCAGATTACAAACTGTTTTCTGAAGAAAGAAGTGGTGGAAAGAAAGAAAGCTTTTCAGTTGTCTAGTCTCAAAAGGAACTAATCCCAAAAGGCTTTCTCGTCAGAGCTAACTACCAGAACAGAGAGTAAGGGCGAGGAGAAATATTAGAATCCTCCTGACTGGCCCATTTCTCTCCCTTCAGATTTTGAAATAGAAATATCATATGGTTCCATACAATAGGATAACATATATGTATATGTATATATGTATATGTATACGTATATGTATGTCTATCTAATGTTTTTGATACAACTGAGTTTTGTTTACTTTCATCTACAAATAATTCATGCTGTTTGATTATGATGCCAGACTGCTAGTGTCAGCACACAGCGGATTTAATTGTCAAAAATTTAAAGTATTTTCCACTAATAGCAGCTTATCAGACTATCTGTCATCTATCCATCTATCTACCTACCATCTATCTGTTCCTTTATAGATCATGCTGACTAAGATTTTGTGGAACCGTGTGAAATGGAAATTGGAGACCACGTAGGTAAGAAACGCCAGCCTCCTCTCCAGAGGTTCCCTGCCTGCCCCAAGGGTTTGCAGCCTCTGTGCAAGCAAGGATCTGCTGCTCGGGCCTGGTGAGAAGGCCCCTTTCCACTGCCAGGCGGACTCCTTGGGCTGTCGCCACAGGGAAGGGAGCGCTGCTGCCTCGCCCAGCTCCGCAATGCCCTGTGCAATCCGTCCCAGGTGCCCACAGGAGGCTGAGGGAAGAGAGGAACTGGTCAGACCAGAGGCGGAGGGGAGCAGTGGGGGGGGGGGGGGGGGTTTTTTTAAAACTGTGTGAGTGTGCTGGTCTGTGTGTGCGTGTGTGTGGGGGCGGGGCGCGGGCGCAGGGGGGGGGGGGGGGGCTGGCTTGGTGTAAAGGCGGGAGCCCAGAAGCCTCTGGGGAGACCTGCAGCTAGAGCGGAGGAAGAACCACGGAAGAGCGGGGTCGCCGAGCCCCTGCCCCAGCCCACGCGCAGCTCCCCCACCTGAGTTCTTAAAACGCCAGTAACCAGGGCTGGAGCCTGGGCCTGAGAGCGCCGCTGCGCCGCTCCGAGCTGTCGCCCAGGGCTGGAGCTGCGCGGGACGGTGAAGAGAAGCGCAGATCCTGAAGGAGGGTTCATTTGCTTCTCTAAAAGGGAGACTCGGAGATCTTATGCGTGTTTGTGCGCTTCTTCTGTTTTTCTTTTTCTTTCTTTTTTTTTTTTTTTTTTTGCAGAACCGGGGATTGAACTCAGGCCCCTTGAGCTTGCCAGGCAAGCGCATATTCTACTGAGCCATCTCCCTGGCCCCTCTTTCTAATTAATTCTGTAGACTGTCTGGTTAAAGACTTTCTTTTAGGCCCATTTTCTCCTGCTCTAATTTTCATGGTAGCTGCTTCGCTGCAGTTGTCCCCGTGGGGAGGTCTCCCAGCCTTATGCGCACTCTGTTAGGAACGAATCATTCCCTGTGGAAAACAAGAACAGTCTGTGGCTCGGAATAATTCCCGAAAGGGACATCTGGTGGCGTGAGGCTTCATTCCTTTCTGGTCGAGACAAGCACAGTCCCACAGGCTGGCCTTGCGCTTGGGTTGTTTGTTCCTTCGCCCAGTCCCAGCTGCAGGTGGCACCTCGCCCGGTAGATGGCGACAGCAGCTCGGACATGACATTGCGCGGCACAGTCTGTGTGATACAAGTTGGGCCATTTATTATTTATGAGGGGAAATTAACTCCGAAATCTTAGTTTGCCTCCAGCAATCTACACAGTAAACATGCTTTTCTTAGTGCAAGGTAACAAATAGTCCTTCTAACCAATTAGATGGATGGTGATGTCCGCTTTTGGTACGTTGTAGTTCTATGTATTTGGCTCCATTGTTATGACTGGATTATTATTATTACTATTATTGTGATTATTATTCAAAGTAACTCTGCCTAATAAAGAGGAATGTCCAAGTGGGTCTGTGGGGTCTTGGGAGAAAAAGTGAAAAGGTAAGAGGTTAGTAGCCTGACAAAATGAGCAGACGTCCTGGACTTGCTGGCCTGGGTCTGAGAGGTGGTTTTGAGCTCTTTCCATCGTCGGCTGTTGGGTTAGATTTGACGCAGCGTGGGCAGTGGGAGCACTCACGTTGCCATCCGCAGATCTGGACCGGAAATCCTTTTTGTGCCCTTTGGAAATTGCGTGATTCTAGGAAGTTCCTTCAGTTTTTTGAATGTTAGTTTCCTCTTCTGTGAAATGGATTTATAACACCTCTCTTGTTGTTTATACTGCAAAAGCTCCTTAAAGCAGTCAGTACAAGGCAACCCTTCAAGAAACCCTAGCCTCGTTTTTTCTTTTGAACATGTTGCTGGGCTGAAGCTGCTCCTGATGACCTTTGCTTGTGACAATGAGAGATTTTGTGTTGAATAAATAATCTGAATATTACTTAAGGAGAGAAAGATGAACAGAGAAGTAACTATGTTTCCATAGGGCTACTGAAGTTTTATAAAATAAGAGGCGAACGTGCCGGCTAGGCACCGTGCGAGTCGCAGCAGCTCTGGGTGGCGCAGCCCATAAGCAAGATGTCACAAACGAAGTCAGCAGTGGGAATGGCGTCTGCTGGTAAAGCTGACCCATTTCTGTCCCTGGCAATTTTAACAGACATACAATAGGGTTCCATAGGACAGGGCATTATCTCTGTCTGTCTTTCTGTCTGTCTCTCTCTGTG
>NW_004524625.1:8708439-8716845 GCF_000260255.1 Octodon degus | reverse complement strand
TCTCTCTCTCTCTCTCTCTCTCTCTCTCTCTCTCTCTCTCTCTCTCTCTCTCTGAAGGGTAGAACAGTCAGTTATAACCTGGTCTGATCACATCTCCAACTGTTCCTAATTGTGTACAGTTTGCACATAACTTTTCCAAGGCTAGATTTCCTCCCACTGAATGTGGATGGTGCAATCGTTTACCTGTTCCACTTGAAGCAGGATTTTCTCGAGGGTGATACAAGCCAGCGTTAGTTCACAGTAAGCCATTTTCATAACTGCTTGTGTAGCTATGGTTGAACTAAAGGACCTAGAATCAGAAAATCTAAAACCGGGGGTTTCTTCTGTCACATAATTACAATGTGAATTTGGACAAATCACCAACTTAGCCCTCTGTTTGATTAAATGGTGAGCATAGTGAGAGTCATCCCTGCTCCAGCCACCTCAAGTGAATTATCTGCGCGTTGGCTATAGCTTAACATGACTGTAATTCAGAACTACAGATGGAACAGCTGAAAATCCTACTAAGGAAAGCCAAGCTGAAGGAAGCCCGGGGTGACTGAGCAGAGAAGAGGAACAGCTGGGGTGGAAGAAGATGGTAATAAGCTAAGAGAGACCGGGTGGGTCCAGAAGGGGAAAGAACTGTAATTGCTGAAGGGAGAGCAGCATGTTCTGAAGTGACCGGGGGCCGCATGCACCTCTGGGGCTGTGCCGTCGACAGTGTCATCAGGGACACCCTCAGCGAGGAGGGATTGGAGAGTCCCTAAAACCAAGGGAAAATGGCCCGAGAGGCTGTGGCTTTCCAGAGCCTTCTGAGTGAAGCAGAGGACAGCTACAGCTGGAAGTTCAGTCAGCGTGGGAAATTCGGGGGTCTACATGACACCACCAACTCTATTATTGCTATTTAGGAGTTTTGAACTTTAAATACATTTTCCTTGAAGAAAATTTGTAGTTAGATTTCTAACATTTCAGCTATTTCCTGGAGGAGCAGGAGTGGAAGCCTTGATGTCAAATGTCACACACCGTGCAGTTAATGTGCTAGCAATGGTTGAGTTAAAGCCTGCTGGAAGAGAGCAAAGTGCTGTGAGCTTGGAAATTGGCCAAGGTTTGCTCAAGTTTACTCCAGGATATCCAAGCTGGTCATGCACATAGGTGCAGCTGCTGTGTCTTGAGTGACAGATGTGTAAAGTAGACAGAGTGTGATTTTGAAATCAGATGTCTTTGTGTCTGAACCTTGCCTTAGCTCTTCCCTGGTGATGGGCGTAAATTGCTAGAAAAATCACCTCTGGGTGGTGGAGCAGAGTACAAGCAAGTGAGAGAAGAGGTGAATGTAAGAGAGGGTACTGCCTTCAGGTCTATCTTCGCCTGGAACACAGGACTCAACCCCAGTGATTCAGAAGAGAGAGCTTTATTCTGACTCACATCTTCAGCCTATTGTTGGGAAGCAGAAAAGGAATGGTTTCAAAAAGGTGCACGCATCGTGGCTTCTAGGTTGCCAGGTAGCAGAGAGAAGGGAGGAGCAGAGGCAGTGAGCCACCTCTCACAGGGTCCACCTCCTAAGCCCACGCACAGCCCTGAACTCATGGGAGGCTTTCTCCACTGCTGAGTGGGTCATATCACCACAGGATACCATCACTTCCCAAAGCCCACCTCTGAACACCCTTGCTCTACACCACAGCACTTCAGGTTCAGGCATATGCCAGCAGTGGAGGTCAAACAGGAAGTGCTGTAATGAAGGTTTCCCAAGCAAAGGGATGTTGCAAACAATCAGGGCCTAGAAACATGGCAGTGACTTGCAGCAAGAGACAGGCAACCGTTTCCAGGAGGTGTGTCAGGTGGTAGCTCTCTGCTGCCTTCTGAAGTGTTTAGACAGGGCTTGTTATGGTTTGTGTCTAAACCTGGAGCAGTCATACAGCCATAGGGTGGACTTCTAGAGGTTGCGTTTAATTTATGAGCCAATGCTGGGATTATAGGTGTGGGTGCTACATCTGCCCTGGGGCAGATAACCTGGAAGCAGTATAAGGAAAGGTGAGGGGCTTGGCTCTGCTGCTGCTGCTGCTCCTCCTTTGCTCTTTGCTGTTTTCCGCAGCCATGAACTACTACTTCTGCCATGTGCCACTTGGCCTTGGAGCCAGTTGATTATGGACTAAAACCTCTACTAACTGTGAGCTAAATAAACCTGTCCTTCCTTAGTTTGGGTGTTGGGTATTTTGTTCCAGCAATGGGAGAAAAGTAACTGAGACAGGGTTGCAGCCTTGGTGTCATAGGAAAGAGCAGCAGAAGGCTCCCAATTCTGCCAAGCTCACCAGGAAGTGCTTACTGAGCACCACCTTTGCACCAAGTACTGTGTTAGGTGATCCAGATATAGGACCATAATGACAAGAAGAACTTGCTCATGTGGGGCTTCCATTCCTTAAGGGAAGCTAATAACAAGCTTCTCATCCCCAGGCAATGAAAAGCAACAAGAAAGACATAGTCATCCACATGCCTGGGAAAGGAACTCTCAGGCAGACATTTGTCTGTAGGATGAGCGACAGATAAGGGAGAGAAGCAGATCCAGGTCATTCCCAGCTGACACTGGCGAGCTGCGGGACCTCTCAGAGATGCCTCCCTTGTGCCTCCACACTCTGTCATTCAGTCTTGGGGAGCAAGGGCCCAGAGTAGGAGGGGCACAACCTTGGTGAGGCAGCTTGTTCTAACAGAGGAGATTTCTTTTGGAAGGAGTCAGCTGTAAACCTGCAAGTCATTGCCCCCAAAGGATGGGAAGAGAAGTGCCTAGGACTGGCCTGGGTGGCCCAGCAGTGCACCCATTGCAGTCACGGATGGCGCCTCTCAGATTGGTTTCACATTGAAGCCTGTCCTGTATCAGAAGAGTTCTGGTCTCTTTCCTAATGAAACTCTGAAATATCCTCTATATCGTAATGATCTCTCCTTATCATCTTGTGCTTTTAACCAGTGGTTCATTTGTATATTTTCCTTTACAGTTTCTGGGCAATTTGAGGGCTGCTTTGTACTGTCATTGTTGTTCCTGGATCTTTTGCGTCTACCAAGTGCATAATGTGTTTTTAATGTTCTCAAAATACACTAGGCACTCAATGAGGTGTGTTTAGTCATTAAAAATGAGTATAGGAAAAGAATGAGTCAGTTTTGCAGACATCTTGATTGTATGCTGAAACATTCATCCTCAATTATTGATAGCACTAAGACAAGTTATACAATAACTATGCAAAGATAAATTGCATTTCTACCTATGGCCTATTAATATAGAGCTAGGAAGTTACTGAAAAATTCATCTTATAAAATTGTCTCCTCTCTACAGATTCTATATTTATACTTCTTGTTTTCCTTGGGACATAATAGGGTTTTTCCTGATAGATACAATTTATATAGATTAAATTGGCAAAGCAAAGGAAGATATGACTACGAGGAGAGTTATGCCCTTCTCCTGGGAGGTAATATAAATTACTATAAATGACAGTAATGTCCCTGGAGCTGAAAATCTGATAAATTCAGAAATATGCTTAAGTTAGTTGTGTCTCAAGATTTAACAAAAGTGCAGTATTCTAATAAGAAGAAAAGAAATATTGAACGCAATATTTGTTTAGGCAATTGAATATCAGTACAAGATATGTCAACTCAAACTTATGCCTTATACTATACACTTAAGATACTTTTCACATGAGTCAAAGAGTTAAAACATTTCCTGTAGTATCTGCAGAAATCTAGGAGGAAATAGAATAGTGCATTTTGCCAACTTTGGATGGCGCATATATTTTTTCAGGTCACAATGTAGCAGCAGAAATACCTTTTTCAAATTTAAGTTTTATGCATTTGGTACAGAGTCTCACAATGCAGCTTGGACTCATAGTGACTCTCCTGTTTTCAGCCTTCCCAGTGCTGGATTATAGGTGTGTGCCACCATGCCTGGTCTCGGTAGCTGGCTCAGTGTTCCTGGGGGTGGGGCCAGCATGGCACCTGGTGCAGAGGATTGAATCTTGGTCCCTGTGCTTGCCTAAGCAGGCACTTAGTCTGCTGAGTTATCTTGCTGGCCCTATAAAGTTCTTTTCTTTTTTCTTTCTTTTTTTTTTTTTTTTTTGTATTTTATGGACAAAGTTGAGTAGGATTTTTTTTTTGGGGATCTGGTTCAGACTGCCTTAAGGGCATGTCTGGTAAGTCATATGGAGCTGGGGATCAAACTGCAGTAACCTTCGCCTGACTGCATTTGAATAAGCAGGTGGTTAAACAACTGAGCTAACCAGCAGTCTCCTCCACTCCGAAAGTTCTAATAGCCTAATGTGTACAAAGTCAGAGCATGAATCCCAGTTAGCTAAGCATTTTAGCAAATTTCCTTTGGCACACACTCACCTGTATTGCATTTTTCTCATTCTGCTATCTCTTGAATCTATTTGACAAATAGACGAAGACTCCCTGAGAAAGAGAATGGCTCTTTTGAGTGGGTGGTTGGTGGGAATATATCAGGTAGGGGCCAGAGCTGGCGTCTGTTGGAGACAGGCCTAAGAAAGGATTGGTAAAAAATCAAAACAGTAATACTTTAAAAAATCCATTCTGATTATACCTAAGGATATTTCGAGAATTGTATAATCCCATCAATACCTCGTTGCCTGATAAATCAGGTCTATTATTGAGCAAACATTGCATTCTTTTAACCTATGGGGCTACTGAATCTAATGTTGCATAACCTATAAAAGCAGCAGAAAATGCCTAGAGAAACAGCAGAAGTGAGAAAGGTCTTTGTTGAAATGCTCATTATTTATTTTTTTCTCTGGGGAGGAGCAGAAACCAACTTTGGCTGGGTAATGGGGAAGCAGAAAAGTATAAAAAGGGAACAGGAGGCCAATTATGCTGCTCCTGTCGTTGAGCACTACTGCTTTGATTTGGTTCATAAACAGACTCTAGAACCAGTGTAGCTGTAAATATTTGAGCTAAATGCTGTTTTAGCTCAAGAGTGCTAAATATGTTTTAGTTAATCTATCAAAAACTTCAGCTTTTGGGAGGGGTGGGTTGTTTTACTGAATTAAAGGGGCTTTCAGGGGAAAAGGGATTGAATTTATTGAAAATGATCTGGATTTAATGGCTTGGTCAGTGCATTCTCGTCAGCAATACTAGCCCTGTACAAATCTGAGACAGGAGACTCGAGTTTGAATCTCAGCTTCCTGGTGGAATGGGATGATCTTTGGTCATTTATAACATTTTTAAGTTCATACTGATGAAAGGTGAAGCAGAAAGCTCACCTGTCACTCATGTAAGGTGATATAAATGAAAGAATTATGTTGATACTTGGTTATTCAAGACATCAGTTGCCTGAGATCTCAAATCTCCTGATCAGGCTAGAATGAGTCTCCTGGAGGACAAGGTCAAAAGACAAGGTCAAAGTAGTGGTGGTATTTTTGATCAGTAGCTAGAGGTTTGTTCCATGTCCTAGTACATCTATCAGCTGAGCTGACCCACTTGGAGTCCTGAGAAATCCTTCGTTTTGGCTGAAACAGACAAAAATTCTACTCTCGGAGCAGAAATGGCCTTTGAGCCCCTGTTCCCATCAACTCATAGACTGACCTAGTTGGCCATTTAGATTCTGTGGAAATTTAAGAAAAACTAAGGAAAATATTATTATAATGAGTTCATCATAATAACAAAGTAATATTTGTTAGTATTTGCATGCTCTGTGTCAGGCTCTGTGTGAGGAGAAATCTTAATCTTTATAGCAAACTGTAGGTAGCTGCTCTCAGGTCCATTTTATAGCTGAGGAAGGAGAATTGGCCCATTAGCTATCTGTTGAAATATTCTGACTACTGGTAGTGTGGTCACCAATAAATTTTGAACTCAGTAGTTGGAATCAAGAGCCCCAGTGTGTAATCATTCTATTAGCTTCCTGAAAGTATGCAGAAAGGGGCCCCTTTGTCACCAACTTTGTGCCTTCAGATTTGCTCTGGGGAAAGCATCTCTAACCTCTAAAATCAAAGGACTATGTAAAGAGCACAGCATCATCATTCAGAACTCTTGCAATCTAGAGAGCTAGCTTGTTAGAGTGACAGGGAGACTTTTTATCCAGTAGATGAGAGCATAGCCATGAATACAATGCAACAGCAGAAGACTAATCCTTCTTGTTTCCACTGTGATGACAAGTG
Source organism: Octodon degus (assembly GCF_000260255.1). Taxonomy (NCBI): domain Eukaryota; kingdom Metazoa; phylum Chordata; class Mammalia; order Rodentia; family Octodontidae; genus Octodon; species Octodon degus. Next base: position 8,710,720 of record NW_004524625.1, on the reverse strand, counting down.
CTGTATTCCAGGTGTATGAGCAATAACACAGTTGCCTCACTGTGTAATCACTATTATTTTCATTGGTGTTATCATAGCAGCAATTATCACTACCTAACATATGGCATTTGGTAGCGACTTGGAAAACAACCTGTCACTTTGATCAAGTGTGGGTGTTGACAGTACAAATTATGTCATGGATCCTGCTTGCCAATCACTCCTCCTATAGGAGCTTGCATGAGAGCTTAATCCCCAGGGGACAAGAACAGATTGGGCTGCAAAGCACCGCTTTACCACTGGCTGCATATAACTACTTGGGTCACATTTGGTAAAAGTTAGGGAATTTGGGTCAGGTTGGGTCCCTGAATGCAGCTTTTGCCTGTCCTCCCCTGGTTGTGTAGACATTCCGAACACAAGACCAGTGAATAGTGAACAGTATCAGCACTAGCTGATCATGCCCACTTTAAGGGATGTGTAGAGGCAGTGAGGAAGTGGACAAAAATCCGACGACAGGCCAAATTCCGTTTCTTTGCCACACACAGATGTAGAAAGCAGCCCAAGTTTGTAGAGTTCCCTGCTGATACTCTAGTAATACACAGTGATTCCTACTAGTTCCCAGGACTTTGAGCAGTCATATTGGTAACTCCATGCATGTGGAGAAGCTACAAGGAATATGTCATACAGGGGTTTTCCAGGGATTGGAAGGAGTTTATGAAGTCTGCAGAAGGAAGGGTACCCCTACATTTGTTTAATTCCTCTTGTCTTTTTTTTTTTCTGAAAGCAACAATGACCACTAGAATCACCACTTTATAGTTACCTCACACCTCTTAATTTCAGAGGCCAACTGCTGTTCTTTGTGACTAGCATTGTACACATTTTAACCTACTGAAAACTTTAATTTTCTGGTAAGCTGTCAATTCATTTTTCTGTTTGAGTAAGAGGAATTATCTTCTTGCAAGTCCTTTTATTTCATTTGAAATAAAAGTGTATAAAAAGGCAAAGGAGGCATGATATTGCCCTGTCCTGCTCTTCAGATGCGTCCGCTGTGTGAGATGTGGCTGGCTTCTGGGGGCTCCTCCTGGGCCCAGCACATGATTGATCTCATGACTCATGACCTTGAACTTACCAGGCAGGTTCTTATGCCACTGAGCTATCTCCCCAGCCCATCCTACAAACACTAAAATTAGCTGTTTTCATCCAATTTTAACTAATTGCATTTAAGAGCTTGTGTTTGAAGGTTAAGCCTGAATTTGGAGCCCTGCTGCTTAGCAATTGTGTGACCATGGACAAGATTCTTAAATTCTCCTAGTCTTAGATTTCTCATTTTAAAAGTGGAAGCAGTAACAGGATCTACTAGTTCTATCATAAAAATTCGCTAGATGGTGTATTAATATGCACAATACTGCAAAACCCCTTGGAATTCCTGGGACTTAGTTGGTATTTAACAAAAGTTGCCTAACATTGTCATCTTACTACATTCATTTCATCGCTTTCCTGCCCACAATATCAACTGAGGAAGATGATGTAAGTTATCTATTCCTGGTTATTAATAGCATTTTAAAGTTGATACTTATGAAAGGTGTAGCAGAAAGCTCACCTGTCACTCGTGTAAAGTTATATAAATGAAAGAATTATGTTGATACTCTGTTATTCAAGATATGAGTTGCCAGAGATCTCAAATCTCCTGATCAGGCTAGAAGGAGTCTCCTGGGGGACAAGGTCAAAAGACAAGGTCAAAGTAGAGGTAGTGTAAAGTCGTAAAGGTGAATGTGTAAGAATACACCAAAGTAATGAGGTTGATTATAAGTTGCCTGCTCTTCATCTGTCATGGGTCATCCATCATGAGTCATCCGTCATGGGTCAGTAATTTTGGCCAGTATGGTGATAACATACTCCCTCCTCCAGGTCAGACTAGCTGCATCTTCGTTTCTCCCTTGGATCCTACAGGGAGTGGATGACAGCATTTGGTTAGCCTGCAGGTTCTCATGCCTTAGGTATAAGAAATCCATGCTCTTCTTAGCCGCTGAACTGGAGATGTGGCTGCCTCACAGTCATATCTGCTGCTTCGTATTTTCCCTCTGCATCTCACACCAATGGGCACTGATGGTTGCAGAAAGTTCATCAAAAATAGAAGCTACTTTATTTCCCCAGACAAAATATAGTTTTCTTTTGTCCTTTATTTTTTTATCTTTTAAAAAGGAAATTTCTTTTTTTTTTTTGCCAGTAAAAGCCTTAGCATTTTATTCTTACTTTTAAAAATCTTAGTAATTTAATTATAACTTCTAATTATTGTTTTTTATTC
>NW_004524625.1:8682269-8682855 GCF_000260255.1 Octodon degus | reverse complement strand
CAACAAATAATACACTGCATATATTTTTCTTAGTGGTTAATTGCTGTACACGAAGTGGACTTGTGAAGCTATTTACAAACACCATTAGAACAAATGTTGTCTTTTTAATATTGGGATTAGTTTGGGTACCATTTGGGACTCCTCTCCCATTTCTGGTCGTGTTACTAGCTTGAGTTTTGGGAGCTGTCTTGCTCAGGAAATGCTTTGGGGGAAAAGTCATTTTCAGCTTGGGGTCCACAGTCTGTGCTCTTTGTTGAAAGCTGTTGGTTCTATTTGTCTTGATGCCAGGAGTGGTTGAAATGACTGAGGTAAAGTTGCCACTGGTCAAATTAGGCTGCTGGCTTATGGATTTTGATCTTTGCAGTACGCTTGTGTGGGACCTAAAACAAGGTCGTGTGGTCTTCTGATCTTGCTTGATGTTTGGATGTTGGTTGGTTGGCCCTTCCCTGCAGTGAAGGGGGCGTGGCCTGGGGTTGGCATGTTTTACTTTCTCTTCAGTATCAGTGTATGACTGCACCTTAGGTACTTTTGATTGTTCATATTTATTCCTGTTAATCTTTCTATCCTTTATGTTCTTGACCACTGG
>NW_004524625.1:8678715-8680444 GCF_000260255.1 Octodon degus | reverse complement strand
ACCAAGGCTCTTGTCCTCCAGGGCTCAGCATGTCTTCTATAACAGTGAGGCAGGGCAGCAAGCTGCAGCTAAACAAGCCTCCCATGTGGGTGGGATGCAGGATACAGCTCTGCAAGTCTCCCACTATGAGGGGGCTGGGCAAGTCTTATCAAGGCTCCCATAATGGTGGGGTGCAGACAACAGCTCAGACAGGCTCCCTTGATGATGTGGGGTGTGGGGTAGGGCTCACCAAAGCCCATAGCTGTCTTGGACTCTGCCTGCCTTCTGCAACCATGAAGTGGGGCACTGCTCAGCAGGGTTCCTAAGAGCTGAAACTTTTGAAACTGATTTGGAAGTCAGAGAACTGTGGTTGGCCCTGGTTCACCTGTGATATGTGTAATCTTGAACAAATCTCCTAACCTTTCATAATGTTCATTTCTTCATCTAAGCTTAAGCAGGATTTTTAAATAGAATCTTCCATTTTAATATTCTGTGATTTATGGTTTATTATAGAAATGCATTAGTTGATTCAATGTTGTCATGTAGGTACTCTGAAAATACTATTAATTGACAAGAAAGGCAGTTATGATCTAATAAGACAATTCATAAAGTTAAAATTTGGATATATATACTTTTAATTTCAACTTTGATACTTAAACTCCTTATATGAGAGAAAAGTAGGTTTTGGAGTTGGGAAGAACAGGTTCAGATTTCATATCTTGTATTTACCTGGTGTTTGACTTTGATAAATTCAGTTTTGGTCCTTAGATCTTCCTCCCTAGAATGGAAATGACAGTGTATGTTATTCTTCACTCTGAGGGCATATCACATGAACAATGTGGGATGAGGGTTTTGAAAGCACTTTGTAGAAGAGAAAGTTGCTATATTGATATAAGGTAGCAGTATTGATGAACAGTTTTGATGTAAAACATCAGTATTGATTGCACTTGGACATCATTTGTATTTATGTCCTAACTCGTACAGCTGTTCTGATAACTTTGTCTCTAAGATGACGAATGGCTTCTAATACAGAAGCAATTGTGTTCGATGACCATATTGGAGCAAAAATAAAGCCTTCTCAGACTGTTTCTGAGAGATTGTTTGAGTCCCTAAAGCTACATAAACCTTGACAAGGTTGTCACTTCTTTAGTTTTTGTCCACTGAACACTTAATTTTTTCAGTTATTATTAATTCATGTTTGCAGTACTGAGCGGTTATGTTTCTCAGGGGTGTTGGTACATGGTACACAACAAATTTTGATTCTCTTCTTGCCCTCTTCATCCTCTCCTTTCTCTTTTCCACCTCTTGCTTCCTTCCAGTTTCAGCACTGTGCTTCTCCTGTGATGAAAAGGACTGCCTTGTGGATGTGTGGGTTTCACGTTTTAATTTTGAGACAGAGTGTCCTAGGTCACTAAATAATTCAGGCCGGGCTTGAATTTACAATCCTCCCTGGCTCAGGATCCTAGAGTGCTAGGATTATAGGCCTGTACCAGCATACCTGGATAGGGATCAGGATGAAAATGAAAATCATCAAAATATTAAAAAAATGCAATTAGAAAACTAAACATTCTTATACCAGACCTTATTGAGCAACTATAGTGTGCTACTAATGTTTCAGATGTTTTTTCGTGTTAATTACATAGGAAGCCTGTGAAGTCAGTACAATTTTCTCTATTTTTTGACAAAGGATTAGAATTTTTTTTTCAAGGACAAACTTTATTGAGCCTCTCAGCTCTAGTTCTCTTTCCTC
>NW_004524625.1:8670209-8677935 GCF_000260255.1 Octodon degus | reverse complement strand
CCATGAGGGTGGGTCTGTTCCCGAGCACAGCCGAAAGAGGATTAGAATTTAAATAAATTGAATGACTCAACTAGTGTGATATGACTGGTAAAGGGCAGAACCATGATTTTAACTCATGTTCCTCAGAGATTAAAACAGTCTTTTCTTTGTGCTATATGTTGCCTCCATGTCAGGAGATTAAGACATTCTTCTTATAATAATGTGAGCTCTTTGCGTTAGTTAAGGAATTAGGTCACTATATGAGACCTTCAAATCTCATAATCCTATCTTGATGTAAGTTTTATTCTCATTTTGCAGAAAGATAGGTCTGTGAAAATATTTTCTGAAATGATGATGTTAACTAAATGAGTAAATTGGTTTAAAAATTCAACTAATAAACTAAATTGAAAACAGGAACAAAATGGGTTGGGAATAATAAAGTGAATATCAATTTATAATCATGATATGCACATATTTAAATATATACATACACATGGGTTGTATTATATATGCTAACACTAATTTTTGTGAGGAATGAAGAAATTCTCGGCTATGGTGAATTAGAAGTTCTGAATTGAAAGAGATAGGATTAACTGAGATTGGTTAAAGACAAGCACTAAATTAATATTGATTTTTTAAGTACTGGGCTCTATAGAAACTATTTAAGTTATCAACTAGCTGTAAGATTGAAATGAATTGTAGAGAGAATGCATATAAAAACAAATGTTCCCATTATCAGAGTCCTGTATGTCCATGTGTCTAGTGTCATGCTAAGAATTTGGTTTCATTTATCTCACAATGATCCAAACAATTTTTCAAAATACATTTTATAATTTTCATCTATTGTGGTGGATTGACAACTGGTGGTCAACTTGCCACATCCAGCTGATCTGAACCAGCGTGGTGCTTAGTGTGGGAAGGCCTACCTGAAGACTGTTGCCAACAAAATAAAAAAGAGAACTAGAGAAGAAAAAGGGCTGCTGTTGGGAGCTGTTGGTTTCCCCTGGAGGTGCTTGTCCTGCTGGCTTTCCTGTTGAACTCAGCTGTTCTCATCAAGGGAAACAATATGACACAGGACACATTTTATAATAGTATTTTATAATGAATCACTCAAAGAATTACATATCACAAGTGCAGAAACCTATCCACACACTAAACACTACATAGTCCACCCAAGGGCTTGGGTCCTACTATCCTTCATGAGTCCAGATGAAAACCTAGAGCTCATTACACTGCCTCCCACCAGTCCAGCTGGAGGCCGAGAGCACACAACGAAGCCTCATGCAGGTCTGCTTCACAGATCTGTGCTGGAAAGGCCCAAGGGTCAGCGATGGAAGCTAGAAAGTATATGGCAGTGAGATGAAGTTTCTGTGACAGCAGGCTGACGGATCTGGACTGGAGCTAGGAAGCAACACTCAAAGTAAGCACCAGAGCTCCCCCCAAAGTACCACAGCCATCCTCAGCAACAGTGAGGTCCTGAACTCTTGCAGAGATGACGAAAGCTGAGTTCCCATCAGAAAAGTCAATGACAAGCTTCTCCCTTGTCTGAGCCGTGCACCATCTTCCCCTCTGGAGCCAGTTAGCAATGTTCAAGATGAGGAAAAAAGCTTCTTCAGAGTTAATAGGGAAAGCCAGCCTGACAAGGTCCTCCAGCAGAACAGCCCAAGTGAGCTAGCAGCTTCCAACAGCTTCAACAGCTTCTCCAAACAGCATCCCTAACAGCGATTCTGCAGCTTCTCCTGCTCCGCCTTTGTGCTGCTGGCGACAGCCCTCAGGTGAGCCTCCTGCCTCAGCACCATGCTAGTTTAATTCGGCTGGGTGTAATAAGGTGCCCACCATTAGCTATCCACTACAATGTGTGAGAAAGTCTAGAGCATTTTGAACAATGCTCTCTTTCCCCATTTTCACATACACACTTCTTACTTCCTGCCTTTTGTAAAACACCCCTCTGTACGCCTAACTATATATAGTGGTTGTGTCATGGCTCAAGTCTCTCGCAATCTTGGTGACGTCCCCATCTCCATCAAGAACTAGAGCTCTTACCATTATTTTAATTTTTTTCTTCTGCTGCCATTCTAGTTCATTTTCATATCTAAGTGAATTTGCTTCTTTTTATCCTCAAATCTTTCTGACCTCATATACTCCCATAACTCTTTCCTCGCTATTTTGCTTTGGAATCACATAGTTGTTATTGAAAGTACAGCTCCAGTGCCTCAGATGTTAAACTACAATCATTTTGTCTTTTCCCTCTAGTCCTTCACTGCCTCTTTGAGGTTATAATTTCTTTGCCTTGCCTTGCCTTGCCTTTCAATTTTTTCCTCTTCATAACTTCAGGTCTTATTTTATTCATGTTGTACCAGTGGATTATTTCTATACTTGGGCATATCTACTGAGCAGGATCAATTGCTTCCTTTTATATTTCATAGAATCTGCCTCAGATGTACCATAGAAACTTCAAACAAAACACCTACAAACTTCATTCCGTGTTTGTGTGGATGTGTGACCTAATCTGCTCTTCTGTCCCCTATTTTGATGAATTCTGCAATCTATGTTAGAAATTTAGGCGAGGTCGTCACCAAAATTGGACTGTTCTTTTTTTTTTTTTATAACTCTGGTATTAAATAAGAACTCAAAGTACATCTTTAATTCTTAATGACCCTTCCATTCTACTTATTCTCATCATTTTCTCATTTTTCTTTGAATGAAGATTCTTGTCCTCTTTTTTCTGAATGTTAAATGATATTTTAAATTTTCTTCTGCAGACTTGCTTCTTCCTGGGACTTTTTTTCCCCTGCAAACCTTTTGTGGCATTTGGGGGATCTTGGCTACTATGTTTTTATTTTTGGAATTCTTTTCACACAATTTCTTTTTTTTTCTGTGTGTCTCTTTCCCTCTTTCCTTTACTTACTCTTTCTCCTCCTCTTTCCACCCTCCTCCTTCTTTCATGGGTTCTTCTCATTTTTCCTGACCTTTCTCCCATACCGTGAATATCTAGTTCTCTGTAAGCACTCCTTTCCCTTCTATTTCACCTACTGTTTCTGAGCAAAGCTACCCACTCATGAGATTTCATCAGCTATCCCACCGTGACAGATCCTGGCACTGCGTCTTAAGCCTGGACCTCTCTTCTGAGGTCCTGTCTTATTTATCTGGCTACTTGCTTTCCTATCCATGCACATCACACATGGTTTTAAGCACATCTCATGGAAAGAACTTGACGCCCTTGCCCATACATGTGCTCCTCTTTAATTCTATATCTAAGTTATTGACATCCTGAAATCTAGAGCAGAAAATTTCCACTTTCTTACCTTTCCAGTGCAGCCCAGGACATTGTCACTTCACACATGCATCCTCACCTGCCCATCTTCACTGCCAGGGGTGTAGTTTTTGGCACACACGCAGCAAGTCTTTCTGCACCTGCTTCTTTCTCTCCCCTAAGCTGCAGCAGCATAGCATTATTTTCAGTTTCCAGGAGAAGACAAGCTACACTGTTTGATGCCCACACAACTTCCTAGAGTTTCTTGTCCACCTTGTCATACCCGTCTCTCTTCTAAGATTCAGCCTCAGTGTCACTTATGTTCTGAAGGTTCTTTACATCTTTATATAAAATTGGCCACTCAGTATTTGGGATTTATTTTCACCATGACAGAAGAGGCAGAAAAATACATAATTTATTAGGCTCATTTATTAATCAGTTAATTAACTTATTGGACTAGAAGCCCCCTGAGTTTGCAACCATGGCTAATTCTCCTCTGTCTCCCTTGCCCAAGGCAATAGGCAGCTCAATAAATGTTTGATCAACTTTTAAACACATGGAGGAAAAGCTTGTTTTAAATGTTAGGTTGAAAAAATTCTTAGAATGACTTATTCACTAGAACTACATTTAACAAATATTTACATTTTTATCCAACTCTGTAAGTTTTAGCAAAGTCTTATATTCTGACCAAACAAAGTTCCACTCTGAAAGCATTGTAGTTTTCTGATTTATGAACAGATTATTGCAATACCAGGCATACATTTTTTGGCAAATACATTGCTTTACATGTATTACTTAAATTCTCCCAGCACTTAGACAATATTGGGAAGAAATATATATATATATATATATATATATATATATAATATATATCAACAATCTTTTCCCTACATTGGAATAACTTTCATAACTATTCTACAGAGAAAAAGTTTCATGTAAATTTATAACAATGGGTTTGAAGTTTTCTCATTATTTCTGTATTTTTCAGTATTGACAGATAGACTTCACTCTACAGTGGATGTCAGATGACAAGAGATCGGGTCCTTGAGCTGCAGTTTAATGGTTTTGTGACCTAAGAAAACCACTCAAAATTATCAAGTTTAGTTCTTTTGTTTGGTTATTGCATTGGGGATGGGGCAGGGGCATTGGCCGTATTGCAAATGATGTGCTTTGAACCCCACAAATTATGAGATAAAACTCAGTGAACAGCAGCATGAGTCTGGGAAGCAACAGTTGCTTCACATCTTGATTTTCCCATTTTTGTGTGATCGGGCCCATTATTTAGCTTCTCTGAACATCCTTTTATCTTTTGTAATATGGAGGTAATTTCAGCATCTCCCTCTTACAGTTGTAAGAAAGATCAAAGTTGACAATGGATTTAAGGAATCTGATTTATAGTCATGGTGCCTAACTGGGAATGCAGTGAGAACAGAGTCCAGAGTTTGAAACCCTCTGTCCTCTACTTGGGCCGTATGTATTATAGACTAATTACCGATGAACCACAGTGCTTCTTTTATTCGTGCAAAACCTGAGCTCATATCCTCTCAGAATCAGGTACATTGAGATGGCAAGGCTCTTGGAGCTGTCTGCAACCCTTAGGAACAAACGCATGAAAAGTGTTTACTGTGCCTGAAACTCTCAATGAGAGTAGTTGTTATTGAAGTTTCCATTTATTACTTGGAGTCAGTTACTGTAACAGTCACTTTGTGCTTTGGGAACCTTTTTTATTTCAAACTTCATATCAGATGTACAAGGTAGGTATGGCTGTACTCTCCAATCAAAGCTGATGAAGCTTATAAACACACAGGCAAATTAAGCTGCATATACAGGCTAATAAGAATCAGGACTAGAAATAAATGGAGGATTTCTGGTTATATACCCAGTACTTTGTTTTGTTTTTTCCTTGACACTACAGTGAGTAATGGATCAAGTTTACTCTAGCACTTTCGCTTCTTCAAATTCAACAACACCTCTGAGGTCAGAAATTTCACTTGATAAACACCAACTCCACTTTGCTTCCAAGTCATTGATCTTAGCAGGCACCCTTAGCTTTGTTTAGGCATAGCCCTGAGACTGGACTGAATCCAGGATATGGACCTCTGGGCTTTTTATTTTTGGCTTGTTTTCTGCCTTTCCATTTAGGGAGAGCTATTTCACAAATAACTGATTTGTTGATTCCGTCAACCTTTATGACATTGCAGCGCCGTGCCTTCAAGTTGTAATAGGTGCTAAGGATAACTGGGTGCAATTCTCAGTCTGCCTTCAAGGAACTCTGAGTCCCGCTGAGCACAGGGAAGGTAATTACAATATATTGTATATTGTGAAATCAGCAGGCATTAGAACAGTGTTCTGGGGGCACAGGGAATGGCTATGGAATGTTTCCAAGTGGGGATGATCGTTTCTTTGGCTATTTAAACAATGAAGATAATTTTGAGAAGGAGAACAGAGGGAAGCGGAAGCAGAATTCATGAGCAGTGGCTTGAAGATACTCAAAATCACAGATTTATAAGAAGTTTGGAGTAGAGGGGCCAGTGCATAGAAAAGCAAAGAAAGAGATTTAGGCCTGGGGAAGGGTCAGACCATAATCAACATTATAAGCTGTATCAAACTGGAATTCATGTCCTTGACAGGAAGTGACTGTTGACCAGTTTTGTGCCTATTTGGTGGATTACTGACTAAGAACACTTTTGTGGGGGGTGGAACTCTAAAAACAGCATCAAGTAGTTTCTCAGATGCTTATAATGTTATGTAGCTTATACAGCACTGCCGCGTAGAACATTAAACTCAAGTAGCCCTCACAATATCTCTGCAGTAGATATAATTTGCTACCCCTTTCAGAAGAGAAAAAAAGTGAAGTTACTGAATATGAGTATGTATAGCAAAGCCAGAATTTGAATCCTATGTTTCTGAATGCATAATCATTATTCTGTTTTATGCTGTCTTATAAGAAAGCAATTATTTTAAGAGACTAGGTCCCTCCATCATGTCAGTATTGTATTTGTCAAAGCCATTTCTCCAGACAAAGATGGCTCTTGTCAGCATGAGTCCTTGCCTGTGTTTTTAGGCTCCAAGGTGTGATCTAGTCACACTCAGGCCAGTATTCTGGGACTTGGGCTAGACTCGGAGTAAGGGTGGACACAAGGGAGTCTGGAAAGCTTTTGTCGTGGTGGCTTTCATTCCAATTTTTCCCCACTTGGCAGAATTAAAGAAACAAATGAAGACAAGAAAAAAAATGTTTCTTAAGAGCAAGTGGCAATATTTAATTATTTGTCCAATCTTGCATAACTATATCTGTTAATCTGAGTATCAGATATGATGATAAAATAGATAATATGACAACTATTGTTAAGTAGCTATTCTTGTTTTGAAAATATATAACGTATGTGTTGTTGTACATTACCCTATTTTTGTCTTTGTTTCTGGGGCTGGGAGGGCTCAGTAGAATAAATGCTTGCCTGGCAGGCACAAGGGCCTGAGTTCAATCCCCAGTTCCCCTAAAAAAAAAAAAAAAGAAAAAGAAAAAGAAAAATAACCTCTGTCTTTGTTTCTGCTATTTGTTTTTGCTTTTGTTTTTACTATTCAAATTAAAATAAAATAAAATTTAAAAATTATTAGACTAAATAAAGAAAAAATCTATTAAAAACACAAGTAAAGAAATGAACTTCATATGAACAAAATAAATTGATGCTTACTAACCTTAACATGCTTTGAGTAAGTGCAGTTCCTCACAGAATTATATAACTTCTAATCCTTTGAGGATTGAATTACATTCACTGCAGAGAAGATATAATTTCATTTACTCATTACCATTGTGATCTGAAAATATTTAATTGTTCAGCTTTCTCCTGTGTGACATGGAGACAACAGTACTATCGATCTGAAGATACTGTAAATTGGTACTGGACTAGAAGACAGTAGTAACTCAAAAATTCTTGGTATTACAATTGTTGTCACCAGCATTCATAAAATAAACACAGTGCTTACCTCATAGAGTGATTTTCAGGAGTGAAATGAAGTAATGTAGATGAGGCCGCCTTCAAATATACCTTTCCCTCTACTAATGCCCGGGTGGAGAATAAACTTACCAAGCACCTCTTCCTGGGGGAAGCACCACGTTGGAGCCTGACAGGAAGAGTTTCAATAATTGGGAGGAATGCGCAGCTTATAAGGAGGAGGGACCATTACTTCATCCATTCCACACATATATCTTGAGCACCTATATGTTCCAGGATAATGTAGTGGTGAAATAATGGATTGGGGATTAAAATTTCTGTATTTGAATTCTGAATCTCTGTTCTACATCATTCAAGCTGGGTGAACTTAACACTAGATTTGATAAAATAAGGATGTTTGGTATTAATTCTATGTTAACAAAGACAAAGAATTGGAATCTGGTAATACAAATAACTGGTTGCAAGACAACACTATATGTCACGACATATATTTTGAAATTCATATTACTTTGTTCAGTGAAAATCGGTATCACTTGTTTTT